>NW_008824401.1:4374098-4386181 GCF_000699105.1 Pygoscelis adeliae | reverse complement strand
TGGCGTCCCACAGGGGTCTGTATTGGGACCGGTACTGTTTGATATCTTCATCAATGACATAGACAGTGGGATCGAGTGCACCCTCAGCAAGTTTGCAGATGACACCAAGCTGTGTGGTGCGGTTGACACGCCTGAAGCACGGGATGCCACCCAGAGGGACCTGGACAAGCTTGAGAAGTGGGCCTGTGTGAACCTCATGAGGTTTAACAAGGCCAAGTGCAAGGTCCTACACCTGGGTCAGGGCAACCCCCAGTATCAAAACATGCTGGGGGATGAAGGGATTGAGAGTAGCCCTGCCGAGAAGGACTTGGGGGTACTGTTAGATGAAAAGCTGGACATGAGCCAGCAATGTGCGCTCGCAGCCCAGAAGGCCAATCATATCCTGGGCTGCATCAAAAGAAGCGTGGCCAGCAGGCCGAGGGAGGTGATTCTGCCCCTCTACTCTGCTCTGGTGAGACCCCACCTGCAGTCCTGCGTCCACCTCTGGAGCCCTCAGCATAAGAAAGACACCACCCTGTTGGAGCGGGTCTAGAGGAGGGCCACAAAAATGATCAGGGGGATGGAACACCTCTCCCATGAAGAAAGTCTGAGAGAGTTGGGGTTGTTCAGCCTGGAGAAGAGAAGGCTTTGGGGAGACCTTATTGCAGCCTATCAGTACTTAAAGGGGGCTTATAAAAAAGATGGCGGCAAATTCTTTAGCAGGGCCTGTTGTGACAGGACAAGGGGGAATGGCTTTAAACTAAAGGGGGGTAGATTTAGCCTAGATATAAGGAAGAAATTTTTTACGCTGGGGGTGGTGAAGCACTGGCACAGGTTGCCCTGAGAGGTGGTGGATGCCCCATCCCTGGAAACATTCAAGGTCAGGTTGGATGAGGCTCTGAGCAACCTGATCTAGTTGGAGATGTCCGTGCTCATTGCATGGGGGGTTGGACTAGATGACCTTTAAATGTCTCTTCCAACCCAAACCATTCTATGATTCTATGAAAAAACTTCATTACATTTGGATAAAAGTGACAAAAGTGGATGTAAAGGCACAAAACTCTGATTATAGGAGTCACTGTTGACAAGACAGATGTTCCTGCCAAAAGCTCAATGTCAGCCCAACAGGAGGTTGCCATCTCTCACTCCCTCACCTGAAACGGTCATGAAAATATAGCAGGATGACTGGGAAATGAGTGTGGATTACTAGCAGTCTTCACAGTGACACCAGGAACCTACAAAAAAAGGTTTTCATTTTTCTGTGCAGAATGTAGTGAACTGGATCCTTTTATACTAGCTCCAACATAATAAGTAGCCTTTGTTTGAACATCCAAAGTATCAAGGTCAGGACAACAGCAAAGTATAACATCAAGCAACACATTTGAGGGGATGGCTCTGGAGCAGCTGGTTAGCTTCCATGATGAATGAGAATTACAGCAGTTTTCAAGAGACCAACAGAAGGCTGGCAGGGTCCTAATCAGCTATAACATCAGTAGTAAAGATCTAAGGAGACTAGAGCATTTCCAAAACTACAAACTTCTCTGGGCTTTAGTTTCAATAATTATAGCTGTGACAGCTGGACGGTGTGGGTACATGTCTGGAATTGGTTGGAGTTTTTGACATATGGTGCTATTGGAATCCTGTCTGTCAGGAAAGAAGCATAAAATTACCCCCCAACAACTGGGGGCTGCAGTGCATGTCATCCTGTCTCAAAGTAAAGGAGCAAAGATAGCACTTTTGCAGGTTAACATTCAGCAAATGACAAAATGTCATTCGAGTAATGTTACAGCAGTACATCAGTGAGAAGCGCTGCAGGGTCAGAGGGGCAATTTAAGTTAACTAGAGGAAGCGCATTGGCATACCTGGTTTTCCTTCTGCACGTGAACACGTTCTAACTAAATTTCTGGCTTGTTATCCTCCTGGAATAACCATTTGGTGCTGACTCTGTGGGAAGTAGCCTCACATGAGCTGAAAGAGACTCCAGGTGTGCTGAACAATAATTTCAGATAGGTACTTCTTTCTAAGTGTGCCTCTGATAAGGTCTTCTTCCATCCTGCATGTTTTAGCCCATTTAAAAGTTGTGCAGACCCAGAAAGTGGGTAAGCTCTATCCTCCACCTAAATGGATACAGTTCTGTCAAAAAGCAGTGTGTAGTGCCCAGTGATTAATGTTTCCTTACAATCTTCTTATTAAAAAATAGATGTAAAAATTCTGAAGGAAAAGTTGTTCAGTATAATGAAGTAACACAGAACTGTTTGTCAGCTAGACAATCACTCTGTACAAGACCTGTTTCTGCTAGGAAGAATAGTCAAACTATAGGTCCTCAAGACAGAATTCATCATTTTATCTGTTTTGCTCGAGCTCCGAATTGTGCATGCTGAAATTAAACCCTTTCATTACCACTCCCCATTCCCTCTCATTCCTTCTTCTGTTGCCAAATTTGCCATTAAGGGCATTTTTGCTTCCTAACACATACACAGAAATATATTTGCTTACCTTGTAAATTGCCAGGCCAGAACTGGAAACTAAAATATTTATTCCCGCCCCCCCCCTTGAAATTTTTTGTCAAATGAAACCTCCTCAAAGCCCAGAGCAGTCCATTCCAACATGCAGGAATTTGAGCAAATGTGGCTGAAGGACAGCATGAATGAACTTCTGCTGATGTGGAAAGGGAACACGCAGAAGGTGAGAATGGGAATGGGCTACCAAGCAGAGACATTGCCCAAGAATGTAGGGATGGAATGAGGAAAGTCAAACTAAAACTAGTGAAGGATGTTAGAAAGAACAGGAAGGGTTTCCTTAAGTACAGTAGCAACAAAAGGAAGGCTAAAAAAAGGTGGGCCCACAGATCAAAGGGTGCAGGAGACCTAGTGACAAAGAGGGAGTCAAGGTACTGAGCATTTTTGACTCTGCTCTTAGTTGGAAAGTCTACCGCCAGGCTTCCACATCCCTGGAACACAGTTTGCAACATGGGAAAATTTTATTAGATTATTTATTTACTTACTTAACAAGAGGGTGGTCAAATACTGAAACAAGGACGCAGTGAGGCTGTGCAATCTCCATCCTTGAAGATATGCAAAACTGAACTGGACATGGTCCTGAGCAACCTCACATAGTTGGCCCTGCTTTGGGTGGGTGGTTAGCCTAGCTGACCTTCCAACCTACGTTGTTAAAAGATTCTGTAATGAAAAATAGTAAATTTTACAAAACATCATGTTAACTTTTTTATTTGTGTATTTTAGCACCACTTGTGCCAAAAGATCTGATTTAAACTAGTAACAATTGAGAGTTAAACCTGAAATGTAGGGTTTTTGGAGGCACTTAGATTTTGAAGGGCCTCCACAGCATGAGAAATTTTAGGTAATATACAATATTGACTCTAGTAATTCATGTTTGGTTTGTAACTTATATGTCATGATATGAGATTTTGGCAAATCAATTAATGATTACTCAGAGGAAGTAGATGCCATTGTTTTAAACAATAAACAGAAACAGAAGTATCTTATAAGATAAAAGTATCTTTTAAGATATTTTTTCACAAAAATGTGAACAAATTCTTTTCAAGCAGCATTTCTATAGGCAAGCTCTATCTTAAGCTTTAGTATTTGGTTAGTCTGAACTATTGTTGACTTCCTTCCTCACCATCCCCTGGTATTCTGGGATGTTCCTCTCTTGGTTTTTGTTTATGCCTCAGGGACCTTTTCTGATGTTCATTATGTTTAAGAGGGAGAGAGAGGATAAACCTTGTAATATGGTAACATGAAGGCCATTTCACAAAAAGCAGAGAAAGGGGAGGAGGAAAGAGAATGAGACCCAGTACTATAAAACTAATAAGCAGGATAACACAGAAATACAAGGGTATACTCTTTGTACAGTCTCTTGAGTGTTGAACAACAATGAACTTGGTTTCCAGTACATTTAGAACTCTGTCTTAACCAGGGTTCTCAAATGTGTTAAAAAATACCATATGGGGCTTAGTGTTTTTGATTAGAAATGCATTAATGTGGGACAACTGGCTTTTCCAGAAGAAAGGCATTTCTAACAGGAGAAGGCTGCTATTATTTATATGAGCTGAGATCATCCCATTTTACTGATTCATTTAGACTGATGCCAACTACAGCCAAAAACAAGCATTTCTTCATAAAGAAATTATGAAATTACTGGAGGCTTTGATCTAACATCACCCAAGTTTTCATCTACAGGGACTCACAGAACAAACATTAGTCACTGGAAATATATACCGTATAGCATATCTTATAATAGAGAAAAGGAGAGAGAAGCCTATTTGATCAAAATATGTGGAACCATGACCTAAAGTCAGGTTTGACAGAACTAACTTCTGTTTTTTCTATTTCAGATACTTACATTAACTATTTTAGAAAGTGGATCACTTAGAAAGTAGCAAGAGTCTAAACACTCATATCCATCGGCTTCTTTCTCACCATTGTAAAACATGTCTGTCCAAGGGGCTGTTTTTCAAAAATGCACACACATAACTACATGACCAAACAGATTGTACATTTATTTGTTTGTATTTGCAAATATTTGATATGTGCTCTGTACTTCCAGATTTGGCATACAATGTTTGCAGCTAAAAAAATCTCCCCTTAGGCCTGTAAGACTATCCTGGTTGAAGGAAAAAAAATCAAAGAACAACTGCCCTCAAGTCACATCATGTGATGATTAAATATGAAATACATATAACACCAATAAAAGAAAAGCACAGAAAATGGATTAACAAGATACTCAACTCCATGCAGTTTAACTGAAAGACGGTGGCTGAAAGTTGCTCTTACAAGCCACCAAAGGGTTATAATAATGGCCAAGACAAAACAGCTATATTCTCAGAGCAGCTAGCCCTAAAAGAGAGCATGTTACAATAGTTTAATGAAGAAATGTGAAATATAAAGTGTCAAATAGAAGAAAATGCAATCAGTTCACTGATCCTACGCTGAAGAATTAAAGAAGGCAATAGCCTTGAGGAATGAAGGCACCTCTGATCTTTCGCACAGCATGGGCTGCCTGCGTTCCCCCTGTCAAACAGTAAATAATCAAAATCAATGGGAGGTATAAGTCATCTAAAAAACTCAAGGGAAAAATAATTTCCCAGATACACCAACAATAAAAGTAATTCCTATGTTATATAATTTTGATTATTAGCAAAATAGAAAAGGCAGAGGCCTAGACTAAATTTTGTATTCTGTATTTCACTGATACCTATAAGGTTTTGTGGTATCCTGGGTTTATATTTCTGGCTCAGTATATTCTTCTGACTGATCATTTGAGTAGAACTCATCTGCAGCCCCATGAGGAAACAAGTCCAACAACCCCCAGGAGAGCTAGGCGTAGGCAAAGGTACTCGGGGCATCAGGATCAATACTAATACTGTGTGACCAAACACAGCTAGGTCAACTTGAAGGCCAAAACTCTGTCACAAATCAAAATGATGGATAAATTTCTGGTGTATAAAACCAATGCAATAGGAGTATTTCCTGTTCTCCCTACTCTAATACAAATAGGGAAACCCTTTTCAGTCCTTTAGATTCCCTCCTTCACCCCACCTTCTTCCATCCAAATTTACAAGAAATGTTTGGAAGGAGGAGGCAGCAGTCATGACTACCACAGCAACACCAGAAAGATCACGAATATGCTGAAGTCCCAGGCTTCTGAATAAGACATAGACATAGGACATAAATGACAGCAGCAAGAAGAGAGGTAGTGATCTCCGTCCAAGTTAAGGGGACTATTTCTCCACCTTGCCTCCCTCCATCAGGACTCGGGGTAGGAAAAAGTTAAGCAAATTAATTGTTTGAAAGTAGTATGATCTTAATATTCATCTGAATAGCTGTTAATTATCAGCCCTGTTCTGCAATGGTAGAGAGCCTCTGTATGCCAATTTGGTGGGCTGGCTTAGAGCACCATACGCTGACATGAAATTCAAGAGTACCTCTGGGATTTCTGTTCCCTAAAGTCAGCAAAAGCTTATAGTATCGCAGAGATGATAACGGTTGTCAGTCTCTCAAGGGAAAGGCTCTGCTCATGTTGCTCTTGAAATGAATGATGGAACAGCACTAGAAACATCCTCACTGATAGAGGCTGACAGTTCCCTTTATTGTCTAGAGTTAGAACTGCATCAGATACAGTACATGGTACTGTAAAATAGCATGGTTTGATTCTGCATAGCGAGCCACTCGTTATGTCAGGCAGTCTTACACAAAGAATAAAAGTAATGGAACAAAGGGAGAAACTGGGAAAACAAAGAGGCAAAAAATGGTCTCTTCCAGAACAGTTATGTGGATCCTTTACAGCTAGTTGACCCTCTCATACTGTCAAATCTTACTGGAAGATGAGCTATTTGACTGGGCACACATTTGTCAGTATATCATTTACTAATGATCCTAGGATTACTGCAGTTGTCTCTAACTGAATTTGGGCATCCTGTTCAAGTGAATAAATTAGGAGGCAGTGTTCCTTAGTAAATCTGTAAGATAACTGGGCCTAATCCAGAACACCTAAATTAGGAAGCCACTTCTCCATTGTCTACCCAGGGAGCACATGGCTCCTGAAATAGGCATCTAGGAGGGAGTCTGAATACTCCTTGATATTCTCAAAGTGAAAGACCCTAGCATACTAAATATGGTATTGGTGCTAGGATCATGCTGCCAGCTGGGAAAATATAGCTGCATCTTTGTGTTTAATACCATCTACATTTTTGACATATCAGCTGAGCCCCTGGGTGATTTCAAAGAGGCTAATTGTAATTACCTCTTCCTCTTACTAATAATGCCACAGAAAGAGTAATGACCACACTTGTTCAGCATATCTAGCCTACAGCCTATCTGAGAAACAGGACATTCAGTGACACAGGCAGCATGCTTCCTGCAGCCCTGTGTGCTGCTTTGAACTTCTGACATGCAAATATTGAGCTTTCTTACCTGGTGCAATACGAGGCAGCTCATGGGCCACAAGTTCTACTGTTGCTTCCAGGGACGGGCAAACACAATAATCTGGCTTCCCAGAATATGGGACCACAGTCTAGATTATATCCAACCACTCATTGTAATTTACAGCATTTCTTTCAAAAAGGCCCAGACGTTTTCAGTAGGTGCAGGAATATTTAAAAAAAAAAAAAAAAAGGTGTTTCAAACCACTAAAAAGCCTGTAGACTTAATATTTTCAAAAGACTAGCATTAATATATGGTTTATAATTGTCTTGTCACATACTGTATACTGACTTTCACAACTTTTCCAACAGTGTTTCAGAGATCGTTACAACTGCCAACACAGAAGGGAAGTGGGTGTTTCACCTCTAACTAATGGCAGCATTTACTAGCCTGAAGATCTCTTCTTATATCCATCTAATAAACTGGTTTGTCAGTAGATAATACAAAATTCCATCTGACGCGCTTGAAAACTAAGTGCCAGACTCAGAGTGTATTTTCATTTCAGTACGCAAGACTTTATACTTGGAGTTTCTGTTAGCTTCAGTAACAGCATCCATGCTGTTACCTTCAAATATCAAACAGGGAGCAAGCCCCCAGGTGAAGACAGCTAAGACTTGTACAAAGTCCCTGGGCAGAATAACTTTTAAAACAATCATTTAGGAATTTTCTGCCTGATTTTTCTTGCAAACACGAAGGGCCTGGGAACTACCAAAGGTTTGCTGGACATACAGAAATGGGTGGAATTTAATTTTGTTCATCCTTTCAAAAATGCCTCTGAGGTTTGTAAATATTCACTGTGGTGTTAAGGTTTCGAGAAAGTAGTTATACAGCAAATTTGAATGATTAATGATCCAAGACATTTTAACATGTTATTTCTCTATTTTCAACATAAATAGTGTGTAAAGGGTGCTTAAAACTTTAATGAATCGAACTATATGAGTAAAGAATGTTAATCATTTTAATTGCCCAGTAGTCTGAATTAGATTTAACAGCCTGATAATGTATCTTTAAAGGAATACAACCCTGCTCTATAAAAAATCCCTTCCAAGCCAATTCTAATAATTTCTATTTATCTTTTATGACATTAACTGTTATACCAGTCTGCCGACAGACAGCCTTACGCTCACATTTACTTTAAATGTGGCGCAGTATAGTTTTTCATTATCATTAACGTGCTCCTGGTGGGCAGAGTGCAATGCAGTGGCACTGGTCACACTTCATTGCTTTATCTCATATGACAAAGAGAGATGATGTGCTTCAGTCCAGGCCAGAAGATGAAAGCAAAAGGTGGCCGTGGAAAACTCCCCCTGCTGCCTAGGAACAGCATAAGGGCTGCATCGTGTGACTTGCTAACAGCACGAAGGGGCAGACAAATAGATTTTCCTCTATATTTATAACCAGCATCATTCTTCCTTTCAGGCCTTTCAGTGCAGGTAGCTGTTTTATATGAAATGAACAATCTTTATAGACGTACCAGAGCCATAACAAGGCTGATTTTCAGCGAGGCTGAGGTATATAACTCTTACAGAATTGTCAGGCTTCTTGCTCAACAAATCAAGCCTAACTTATGATGTTTGCAGTGTAATTTTTATTCCTGTTTGACTAGCCAACTACCCAGTGGTAATAGGATGTTAGAAAAGGGCAGTAGCAATGTTTGTACATGCCATGATTGATAGGCAAACTCTGCATTTTTCATTTATATCTCCTGATTCCAAATCAGTTAAGTTTAGGAAAAATGAAACAAAATGGCAAGAAAAATGCTTGCAGATTGCAGCCCAGCACTCTCGTAGATCTGAGTTCAGCCCACATCTGCTAGGATTGTCTGGAAACATTAAGATATCTAAATGAAAATCAATACTATATGTGCCAGCATTTACTACCAAGAACAAGTATCAAGAGACCTCAGCTAATCAGGCTTTCAAGCTTGTACTTGAGCCATAGTCTGAACCCCAGGGGTGTCCTAATTGGCCCAGACTAATCATAGAAGAGTTAAATTTATAACCAGGAAAGACATCTTGTTTTTCTTACCAGTCATCATTTTGAAACTGAAAGCCTCACCTGTGTGGTAGTGGATGTACGGTGATAGCCACCGGACATGCAAGAACTGCTTCTCACCTGTCAAAGGTAAAGGAAAGACTAATTTACTGTCTTCCATAAAACCAGTCAGGCACATTTAAGCTTTTGGTGGGTATATAGTGCTATCAAACCTTTCACATGAACTGCATATTTCCTCAACTTAAAAGCTCTGCATTTAACCCTCCTGTGCTAGAAGATAGAAGGTTTATATTTTAGAGGTAAAAGACCCTCTATGCACTGTGATCTCCTAGCCTAATTTTTTGTGCCTGCTACATAAATATATTTCCAAACCAAATACTGTTGGTGGGATTTTGTTTTCTTTTTCTTCTGCAGTGAATGCAGATGTGCAGAGAAACTAACACACAGTAGTTCAGTTCATAGGTACAAAGACATGCATACATATTATTTTTCCTATACTAAAATAGAATTCCTTATTCTAAAATAAAAGTGTGCACAATATCTCTTGGAAGACTGTTAAATCTTACTGTTAAAAATTACACTGCATGCGCTGGTTTTGGCTGGGGTAGAGTTAATTTCCTTCATAGTAGCTAGTATGAGGCTCTGTTTTGGATTTGTGCTGGAAACAGTGCTGATAACACAGGGATGTTTCAGTTACTGCTGAGCAGTGCTTACACAGAGTCGAGGCCTTTTCTGCCTCTCACCCCACCCCACCAGCGAGGAGGCTGGGGGTGCACAAGGAGCTGGGAGGGGACACAGCTGGGACAGCCGACCCCAACTGACCAAAGGGATGTCCCACACCATATGACGTCGTGCTCAGCATATAAAGCTGGGGAAGAAGGAGGAAGGGGGGACGTTCAGAGTGATGGCATTTGTCTTCCTGAGTAACCGTTACGTGTGATGGAGCCCTGCTTTCCTGGAGATGGCTGAACACCTGCCTGCCCATGGGAAGGAGTGAATGGATTCCGTGTTTTGCTTTGCTTGTGCGTGCAGCTTTTGCTTTACCTATTGAACTGCCTTTATCTCAACCCACGAGTTTTCTCACTTTTACCCTTCTGATTCTCTCCCCCATCCCGCTTGCGGGGGAGTGAGCGAGCGGCTGTGTGGGGCTTAGTTACCGGCTGGGGTTAAACCACAACACTGCATCAGGGGATTGAGTTCCTAATATTTGTATTCAAGATGCCAAATATGAGCAGATTTTATACTATTTTCAACAAATTAAACACAAATATGTAAAATGTTTATAAAATTCAGTCTTCTATTTTGGGATTATTTTGAGTAACTTAATAATTCTGCATAGATTTCTTTAAACAGACTAAAATAAAATGATGAATTAAGCCTGGAAATGCAAAATCTAATGTTTTTCAGTTTTCTTCAAAAGCATATGTAAACACCCCTGGAGATTCACATCTACCAGAAGTTTAATAACATTATTTAGATTCTTTGTGTCCCTTATGTTAGATGTATTTTTAATGTGTACCTCTTAAAACAAAATAAAAAGTTGTCAGATATTGTATTCTCTTCTCACCACTGTTAATGGTTTCCTAGACAGTGCTATCATGGAAACATCATGGCATGTTGTGATCAATGAAAGCTTGTTTCTCACATGGCACAATGTTTCCCTTGGATTCTCATCTCCCACTAGTGCCTGCTGTGAAATTTTGTCAGTTCTTTTACCTTTAAGGATCTCTCTTGTCCTCCATGTTGTAAGCTACTGTGTTATCTTCCTGAATCAGTCTTCCTGTCGTCTTTGCTGCTTCACCTCCCAATTCTTATAGAACAACAAGGCTATCTTCATCTTCCCCTTCAGTCCCTATGTCTGATAACTTAGTGCTCTCTCACTGTGTAGCACAGAACAAGGTAATGAACAAAATAAAGCCGATTGTGAATTTCAGCAAAATCCACACAAATCCACTGAGGTGCAGAAAGGCAAGTAGAAGCCTCTCCAAAACAATTCTATTATCTGACTTTGTATTTCTAGCCTGGATACTATGTATGCCAGTCAGCACAAAGGTACCAAAAGCATCGTTAATCATCAATGCACAGAATAAGGTTCAAAGATACTTTCTTCCTTTGCTGTACCTCTTTTTCTCCCCCCCCTCCCCCATTTAACAATTATTTCAATATTAATCAAAACTACTTAGCACCTCTTTGTATCTGCAGAACTCTTTTGGTACAAACTCTTGATTTCTCTTTACCCAACACAAGACTTCACTACCCTCACTTTTCAGATACATAAGAAAAACGTAACAATTCTTACACCAACAGAATTTTCCTATTGTACAAAATAACAGCTCTTACAACTACACTTCTGGTTCTGACCGACATCATTTAATAAATCCTTTTGGAGTGGTTTAGGAGACTGTAATTTCAAACCGTCCTCTCTGCTTCTCCACCAGACGTTGTCACACTTGTGGCAAAAGAAAAATTTGTTCTGCAGCTGCCCCACTTCATTACCAGTGGAGGATTTTTATTTTTAATGTGTTTGATTATGAACTAAAAATAATTTAAGTGGAGTAATATTTTCCCTTCTGCTCACCCTGTCAGAATGGCAGTGGCTTCTGGCAAAGGGGAGCTATGGGAGGAACAGAGGTGCTAATGTGTTAGGCCACCTTACCAATCTACGTTCTATTTCATTGTCCTAATCCTGTCAAAATGCTTTTATTTTTGCCACCCCTTGAATTCTGCTGCACTCCTGTGTTATCTGTAGCCTTATTCCAGTTGTGAAGAAGGAGATTTCAGCACCGGGAATCCATTGCAAAAAAAACATCCTACCACCAAGCTAACTTCGGTTAAAATCCTGGTCCAAATGAAATCAACAGTGAAAACTAAACCAAATTCAGTGGAATCAGGATTTTATTCCACATACTTCATGATATTTCTCTGATTTGAGCCCTCATATAAAAGGTAGGTGTAAAGAACCATCTTTGTACACATCCAAGCTGAACTGAGCAGAAACTCTACACTATTGCGAGCGGAGCTCCATGTCATCCATAGATAAAGAGATACAAAGAAACACAAATCTAGCTTTTTAGAGGGAAAAAAAAGTAAAACCAAATACCTCTGGACACTTACAGCATTACAATAAGGCAAAAAGGTCAATTAACAACTATGTTGTTCAAGGGT
>NW_008824401.1:4371672-4374071 GCF_000699105.1 Pygoscelis adeliae | reverse complement strand
CCCCCCCCCCCCCCCCCCCCCAGTTTTGCAGCTTTCTTGGGCTAACTAGTAAAGCCATCAAGTACAGTTGGATGCATAAGGAGCAGACCACGATTGCTCGAAGGCAACGAGGACCACTCCCTTTTCAGCAGCCTCTGTAACTCTCTACAGGGTAATAAGGCCCAGGAGTTGGAGGTCTTAGTTATAAAGGAGGAGCCCTGTACCAACCCTGCTGGAAGAAAAGTCTTCTACGCGTAGTAAAGAAGGGTATATGAGTCCTCTGCAGAGCTAAGAGCAAGGCCCAAGTCACCTTAAACTCTCATTGAAAAGATGATTGATTCTGCTTGATTTTGCTTCTTCCAGCAAAACGTTGCAGGATATACTCTCTGCTGCTTGCCTCCAAGTTTACTGTATTTGTTTGCCAAGTCCTGCAGTTGTCAGATGAACATGAACTCCCCCTGATGGTGCACACCTATTTTCCTTGTAATGTAAATCCTCCATTTCATTAGCAATATAAATCACAAATACACATATAATTCTACATATTTTCATATGATACTGAATGAAACAACTTAAAGCTTATGCCAAATTAACAATCTTTTCTTGGCAATTTCACACCGGGATTCTATGCCAACTTCTGTTTAACAAGCAATGTTATTAACAGAGAAAATAAGAAGTTTTTTGTTTCTGCTTTGATTTGCCTACTTGAATTTTCTGGGGTAGTGAATTTTCCCATGTATATACATGCCTAAAAACCTAACAAAGGCACAACAGTTGTATTATTTTCATAAGAATTGCTAATGCACTCAAGTTTTAGACAGTTTAGAGTTTGTTTTTTAAATATATTTAAAAATCAGTATTCAAAATAGAGCTTCAAGGCACACGCTTCAGACTGTCCTCTAGACTGCACTAACACACACTCCAAGAGCTGGATTTTCTGTAAAGATCCCGCCTCTTCGCGCTACTCAGAAAGTAGAAATAAGATTTAACTAGCCAACAGATTCTTCCCCTGGCACAGTGAACACACTGCTGCTAATGTGCCAGGTCTCCTACTGCCACCCACCATCTCAGCATATGGGGTGTGTCAGGAGTGAAAAGGCAGCAGAACAGCGCATCACTATACTTCTTCTCAGTACAGCTCAGTTAAGTCACTGACACTGCTGGCAGCTCTTAGAGTTGCCTATCAGCAATGCAGAGACTACAAGGTCAGGGATGAGCACGGTAAGGGAATGACTCTCTCTTCCCCCTGGGTTGAGCATCAGCCCCTGATTCTAACTATCCTCATTGGTTCAAGAGAATATTTTGTGCAGTATGCAACCAAAACCAAAATAAAAATAAAAAAATGTTTATGCTACTCATGGTGGAGTCTACAACCAAACCACAAATGATCTGACACCTTCTGCTTATCCGTTTCTCTCTTTAGCTTTTCTTCTAGTGCTGTTGCAACTCAGTTCAACTCTTTTTCACATCCATGCCTTTTCTTATTATTTTTGCTAAAGCAGAATCCTTAAACATTCTGTGTATGTTTAGGGGTTTCTTGAGTTGTACAGATGGGTTGTTTCTTTAGAATTAAATAAGAATGATTTGGGCATTAACACTTGCCATCATCCTGTGATGTACTTTTATAATTAGTCCACTTGTGTCATGTTCTTTGTCAAAAATTAATCTCAGTTCTCCACTGTTGCCTCTCCCCTTTCGCAAGATCAGGCCTTTATTTCTCTCTCTGTGTGTATAACTGCAGAAAGTCTTCTAAAGTTGCTCTCTATACTTGCTTTCTACAATCCAGCAAGTTTGAACATAGAGCACATATTGTGGAGGCTCCACAGTTGAGCTCGGTGACCAAAAGCTGCTTCATATCACTGCCTGGACCTTTCCAATAGTCGAGACTTCAACTTGTCTTTAGAGCAGGTAGAGTTCATGCCGCCTCTTGGAAGTAACAGCACTTCTACTGCTTGTTTGTTTGCATCCAATGTGTTTTGGGCACAGAAAAGATTCTTTAGGGGCTACTAATATATTCAGTAATGAAAGGCATAGTAAATCTGAAAGATTAGCGAACTTCATTAAACACAGACCCAAAAGATTAAACAAGCGTAAAATAGAAACTATATTCTGCTATTCTTTGCTGAATTCTGTATTATTTTCAACTTGCACTGTCCTGAAAGGTGAGGTCATCTACTTGGCCATGTAAAAAGGGGACTCCCAAAAAGCTCTCAATAAAAGCTTTTGTCTCACTGCATTACTGAAGGCAAGGAAGACATTGTCTTTCACAGCTCCTGGAAAGCTAAAATTCATTATTAAAGAACAGATACTAAAGTACCTGGATGATTCTGCAAAAAGGACATGATATGACATAAAAAGGATAGTGTAAGTTTAATGTCATCACTAGGTTTCAGAGTTAACAATTCATTAATTAAATTTAA
>NW_008824401.1:4364771-4371562 GCF_000699105.1 Pygoscelis adeliae | reverse complement strand
ATCTAGGAGTAATCTGAATTTGAAACATTTCCATACCAAAAGCACAGGCAAAAATACTAGATACTTTTAATGGAATCTAAGATTTTACAGGACTTGATGGTATATAAAAATGATAGTTCCCTAACTGCAGCCTTGAGAGCTGACTTCTGGGGGAAAGAAAGTACTTGTACTTGTGCTTTCCTTTTAGTAAGGAGTGCAAATAGTGTTCTTTGTAATACTTTAGAAAATTAATGGTGGCTATCAGAATAATTTTGCATTGGACAGTAAACTGAAAATAACTGAATGTCAAGTAGTGACAGCAAAGTGACAAATTTCCTATGATATTACCAATTTCCTAAATATTTATTTAACACTTTCATAAAAATACTAACAACAACTTTATTAAAGTAAATTTTACTCTGGATATTAGCTGCCATGCTGTGGTTTTATTCCATTTCATAGAATTTGCCTGAGTCTAAATATTATTTTGAGAATTTTTTTGTCTTTACTTCTCATAGATTCTTATAAATTCTTTCTTTGTTCCTTGTCCTTTACCTTAAAAATTCTATCTTTGTCATTGGCTAAACAAAGGCTCCACACCAAAGACTCAATTTTTTCAAAGCAATCCTTAGGCAGCTGAACTTTGCAAGTATCCAGCATTTCTGAAAATCAAATTCTTTCTTCTCCAGGCAATGCCTATATGATGTTACATCAATTTAATTTGCACAGTCTAATCATACTGATTTAGCTACCTATATATCAAACTGAAGTGCAGCCACACCACTATGCAGTGCCAGCAGAAGGTACTTCTGCTGTTAATCATTGTACAGCACAGTACTTGGTTTGAAATACCCACTTAGTACATAGCCCATGGTGCAGCATTCCATTCCTCAGCCCTGTTCTCCCTATCCCTGCTACCTGCTCAGGCATATTGCTCACAGATTGCCTGTCCTGTTGTGGGTAACTAATGTCCTCCACAATTGTCAGATTCAGCAGTGGCATCACTCGCAGAAATGTTTCTTTGTAGACAGCAGATAGAGAGAACAAGTGACATGAACACCTGTTTTTAGGGATTTCCATTGTGTCTTCTTTATTTTGCCTCATTACCAACTCCAGGACCATCTCCCCTTCCTCATTTGATCATTCCAGTCCTTGAAGAGCCAACCATAAAGAGTTGCAAAGAAAGAAAGAAAGATCTTTGTATGGTTCATGCAAATACAGGAAACCTGTACAAACTGCTACCTCATATATTTTTTAAAAAATAAACCTCCTAAGCATCACAGGAAGAAACACAGGGAGAAAGGCAGAGGTAAGGTAAGAATGCTAAACAACAGTTCAAAGAGTGGGAAAAAGAAACCATAAGGAAGGAGTCCATGTGAATCAGAATAATGGAGTTACTTCATTTCCAGGGAAGGTTACCCACAGGCACCCAAGATGCCTTTTAAGAGAAACTCTAATGTTATATCTCTTTGCAGAGAAGGTAGAATGTTCTGGGCTTAAATGCCTGCAGACAGCTAAATTCAGTGTTACAGAAGAAAAAAAAATAAAAGGGAAGCGCTTTGACCCCTTCAAAATATTTTCTGCACTTCTCATATTACAATTGGCATCAAACACAAAATTACTATGGCTTTTCATCGCTTTCTTCTTTTCATTAAAAATGTCCTTGGCTGCACTGAGTTTAAAATATCACAATGCTGAAGCAAACCAAAAATTTCTTAGTAACAGCAGTCTGAATGACAGAGTATTAGCACCTTTATCAAACGGGAAATGAACACAACACTGAATTACACGTAGCTTTTACAGCAGATTTGACTAAAGAATCATCGTTCGTTAAGCTAATTTTATAGGAGAAGTGTCTCTACAATTTGAAATGTAATTAAAAAGTTGACAGGACATACATTTGTAGTACCCATCACTGCAACTCACTTTGACATTTGGATTTTTTTGTTGATGTTTGGTTTCTGTATGTTCTGGTTAAAAACTATAATGTCGTTAGTTGCTGGATGTTTCTGTATCACATTCACTAGGTTCACAGTCTTCTCATTTTACCTTTGCACATCATCACCGGCATTTTACAGTAGTATGATAATAGAACATGGATACAGTCAATGCTCTTAAATAGCACACTTGCCAAAACAACAATAGTCCTGATATATTTATAACATGCAGCTATACAATAAATATTCTGTACAACATACGGGTATTTCCTTTCATTGAAACAGTCCTCTTAGCAATACTTTAAGAGGGCTTTAAAGTAACCTTCTATATTTTGTTTTGAAAAGGGGGAGGGAAGAGAAAATTTCCACATTGTGGATTCAGTCAGGCGGAGGACATGACTTGTGCAATCCTAATAAATCAGAGCATTCCCGTGCGGCAGAAGCAACAGGGGAATAGTGTAAGAGCAGTGCTGCATGTTGACCTAAGCAAGAGCTTATCGAGAAATGATGTCTTCTTAAACAGACTCCTGTAGAGATGTTCTGCATTTCCTCTGACAAATTGTAAGTGCCCTGACTGTAACATTCCTAACAAAATAGGGCTGATTTAGCAATGCACAAACTGCCCATTATCCTACTGCATAAAAAGGCCATTTAAAGCAAAGCCTTAGGACACCGGCCCATTGGAAACAGTACATCTGAAAAATTACCCCCATCTTGTGCCACCAAAGCTGTTAACTACCCTAGGGAACATACCTCATTTACAATACAGACAAATGGTAACTTTAATGAGTTTAAAAACTGCCATTTTTCTTGCATGACTTTGATAACACTTGAAATCTTAAGCAAATACTTTGGCTATTTTTTCACCTGGAATACCATCTATCTGATATTGCTACCGCATTTGTTTTCAGCTGTCCTTGTCTTTCCCTCATTCAAGTCATAATGCTGTGTAAAAGCGCAATTAAAAAGTACATTCACTCCAAAACAATGCTGGAAAGATTAAACAGTCTATTTTAACAAACTGTTCCTGTCTGAAAACTTTGCATGCCAAGATTACTACTTGTCATTATCTTCCCAAGAGATGGAGTACCTTTTTAAAAAGTATCTCTAATGAGATCTACAAATCTATGTGCAAGACAGCTTACTTTATTGTGTTTATAAAGATAAAAAATATTTTAAACAGGTTATGGCTCTTGGGACTGATAAAAACACAATGGGGGTAAGGTCATTCGGAAATGTTAATAAAAGTTTTCATAAAATATGACAACTCTGAAGGAGTAATATTTGGGCATAAAAAATAACTATGAAAGTATATTTCCTGCGATGGTAAACACTCAGTTTTCCTATATCTAGTTGACTCTCCAAAACCTTCATTTTTTCCATTGGTGGACATTTCTAGCTGTTTGATTACCCATCTGGGATGGTATTACTATTAGCTGATGCAGCATCTCTGCCTGAACTTCACCCATTCTTTTACAGGTTTTATTGAAAGAAGAACACTCACCTGCTTTGGCCGTTAAGTCCTCATTTTAAGCTCTTAATCTGTCTGCCAGTGAGTGACATCCAAAAAAGCCTTATCCTAACCATACAAGAGGAAAATCTGCTCAAACCCTGCAAGAGTGATGCCCTTCTTTTCTCACGGCATAGTTTTCACGACAAGAAATTGTGGGAAATATAGCAAGAACAGGTGACGTTTCTGAAGATAATTCTGTACCAGTAAAGTGTCACACTATGCTTATACTCCCTATCATCTTCCATTCCTTTAGCCTGGTGTTCTGTTGCTCCGTATCATTAGCCACAAGCTGAAAGGAAATGCTTTTTTCCAAGCAGAATTTCTTAGACAAGTCAGATTACCTTAATGAAATAAACATCAGATATTGGATTTTCATATTCAGACAAAGTACTTGGGAGAAAGCCAATGCCCTCCCTATCATATTTTCCCCACCTGTGACCAGCTTTTAAAAACAATAATTTAAGAACAATTTCTGTATAGACAGAAAATAAACCTTCAAGCATGTAACTCCATTAATTGCAGGCTATCAACACCTCTGTGTCTATTCAGTACAGACACGTGTATTTTTGACTGTAGGCAAAATTTTGCCTCAAAAATTGTTCCTAAGTACTTAATGATTTTAAATTAATTTGATGTTAGGTAACACATTTTATCACATTAAAAACAATAAAATAAATAAAGAAATTAAAAAAGTTTAAAGCACTAACAACTGAGTATCTTGTCAACCTTGTACGCAAAAGATGAGAGAGATTCTCAAAGTTGATTCTGAAAGTATTTTGTGCACAAACACATCAATTTAAAATAACATTGTGAATGTTGCATTAGTTTGAGACCCACAAAACTGATATTTCAAAACAAACTGAAGTCATGCAAATAATTGAAATATTTCAGTTATATAATTTATATAGTTGGGGGGGGGGGGGACTTAAAGGGAACTTAAATAAATTTAAAAACCAGGTCTTGGTCAAAAGCACAAGAGGTTTGAGTTTCCAAAACTGCAGCTCATAACCTCACTAATATAAAGGTACGCTGTTCACATGAACAACAGGTTTCAGGCCCTGCATCTCAACAAGAACGCAAGTATTTTAGCAGCAGAACAGATCCATTTAGTTAAAGACCTCAGAAATTCATGTCATATAATGCAATCAAAATTTGGAATTATCACACAAAAATATTATTGACTAATGGTCAGCTTACATACAGTTAAATGTACATTTTTGTTTAATATTTTATTTATCAAGATTTCTACATTTTAAATACCTTTATATTGGCAAGAAGATCGCACACACAATCTTTATTCCATGAAAAATAACACATCACTAATTTGAAGAGAACAGATCTAAGATTAGCTAAGCAAACACCATTTATTCATTTCCTTCTAAAGAATCAGGAAAAATTAATCCAAAAAAATTAATATAGATATGTATTAAGGTTAATCAAGCACAGATTCAGTAGTCAAGAAATGCAGTTTATGGTGTATATGTAGTTTTCATTTCATCACACGTCTTTTCAGAAATAAAGAATAGGACAAAAAAAGTAAGCAATATGAAATATTAACATTTTGCATTAATCTCGAATTTATTACTAGTCAGCAGATAGCAATTGCATGTCTTATTCCAGTTACAAAGCCATTTACTTGGGTCTGCACATTTCTCTGTAAATCCAGGTTTGATTCCCAAATTGAGATGCTCTACCTACATCCCTACACAGAAACGAGCTAACTATTGAAAGACACATTTTATAGAAAAAGCCTGTAGGAATGGCACCTATGGTGGGGAGGATTGCTTTTCCTGTATTATATGGTTTTATTTTTCAGAAGGCAGAAAAGGCAAGGTGAGGATCCTTAGTTACTCTGTGAGATCTTTGCCTCAGGCTACTTTGATTTTTGCTAAAGAAATTGTGGTGGTGAAGGACACCAAAATAAAAGGGGAAGAGCAGCAGCAGCAAGGGATTAGGAGAGCAAAAGCAGAGCAAACCAGACTTGTGTCATGGACAAAGCTTCATTACTACAAAGATCTCTATAAGCATATTTAGATGCAAGATTTAGCAGACAGAAATGGGCACAAGCAGTACAAAGGTATCATAGGGTTGAGTCAGACCCATTCCAGGTGCCTCCTGGTTTTCCACTGGGGAGGTAATCCCCAACTACAAAGTTTTGTTGCCCTTCCCAAGCCATCACGCTATGCACCAGCTCAGATACTTCAATTGTTTTAAAATAAAAGATAGAGCACTGTACTGGCAAAATTTTATACCACCAAACTATTATCAAACTCTAATACAAAGACAGCATCTGTATTTTACACAGTGATCTATAGGTAAGGCCACATTCTGACAGTCAGGACACAGACCTGAAATGGGTGAGGTATGCAAGTGCCATGTCCTACCGTGCTGCCTCCTCATCAGTGCACATTAAGAGAGAAACAGCCCCGAACAGCCCTTGTACACACTTGAAAGGGATGTGACGGGCAATACCGCTTTTGCTGGCCTGGTTCTGTCAGCCAACACGGAACAGACAGAGATATTGTGAACCTTATTTCTGCCTCCCCCACCTCCTGGAGACCATCCATACTAACACCAACGCTGGTTTCAAACAGACTTTGCCCTCAGGAATTGTAAAAACGAAGACGAAAAACAAAGCAATTCAGAGCAAACATTGGGAAGGCTACTCGCACTTGTTCTTACAGGTACTGCAGTAGTTGTCTAAACCTTTATCTTTTACTCTAAGCTCACAGAAGCAAAGACTTTGCACAACATTTCTTATTCTTTTCAAAATTACAAGAAAGTACATAAAGCATCAGTACAGCAAATTCACAGCCACAACTCCACCCATGTGTTTTGGAAGTACATCTGCATTAGTTTGTGGCCAGGTACAATTTAAAGCAACATCAGCTCAAAATTACACTAGTTGCCAACAATTCCCAGATGATGTTGGTGCAGGCCACTCCCAGACATGCGTCATCTCCTCTAACCACAGGACAAGAATCAGAGTGATATAACAGAACCGTTTAGAGGCTGAATCCACCAGCTTAATGAGAGCTCAGTGCAGAGCTTCTGTAATAGGCTGAAGAGTGGAGCCCCTATATCACCAGGCACATCACAGAGATGTCCAGTTTAGATGAACGGCTCAATGCTCATCTAACCTTTTCTCATTTCCAAATACTTCTCAGGCCTATGTGTGTATTTCTTCTAGTCTTTTGTTTAAGATAATATGTATACATGCAGTGTCACCTAGCTTCCTTAGCCTCTGACAAAACCAGCCAGAAGGTAAATAATACAGAAAGATACTTGTAGTATGTGTTTATGCAGACCGAACAGACATGGCAGTAAGTGCAAGCTTAGCTTTTGTTTCTAGAACCCATGTC
>NW_008824401.1:4329771-4357271 GCF_000699105.1 Pygoscelis adeliae | reverse complement strand
ATTCGAGCCTGGAGCTGACACCATGGGAGTTTTTGCTAGAAGTGGTAAAGCGGGAAGTGTTTAACTTCTGGGGTCCATTTTTCTACTCATTAAGCTGAAAATCGGGGAACAAAGGAAGACCAGAACTTGACTCTCGCACAGTGCTGCCTAAGCACAAGTTCAGACTGTGGATTAACCTCTTTATGTCTTTTTAGGCATGCCCGAAACAAGACTATCAACTTGGATTTTGGTAGATTGCCTGGAGTAGGTTGATTTCCTGGAGCAAGACTGAGATCCAGTATCTAAAAACAAGGTCTTTGGCAGCTGATCCTAGATCCTTCTTATGATTCAGTGAGAATACTACTAAATTTGAAGAGTGACAGGTGATCTAGGATTACAAAGAAGCAGCACAAACACTTTCGCTACAGTAGTTTCATGTGATCACACCCTGTGTGTCCCTCTCCACCCAGTAACTTTTGAATCTATTGTCCTGTTTCAACAAAGTTGACAGAAGGGTGAAAAGTTCAAAGATAATCAAGTTCCTACACATTTTTTGAGCATGGCATATCCACAGAGAGAAAAATCCTTTTACTGACCTTGGGAACACCTTCAGAATGACCTCATTCCTTATCAGATATCAAAGAATCTGTAGCGGTGAGTGACTAAAAACTCTCCAAAAATGGAAAAAGCTAGAAGACATCCACCTTCTGGACATTAGCATTGAGTAATCATAAGATATAAACCCATGGCAAACCAGACTTCAACAGTTCCGGTGGAACTATGTATTTCAACACGTGTAAAAGCTACTTAAAAGTAACATACCTCAAAGCATAGCAGAAAGGAAATGAGAACAGTCAATATCCCTGATTCAGTTACTGCAGGGTATTTCACCATCCACAGTTTGTATACTTAATAAAGGTTGTGAAACTTAATAAAGTTCCCAGCATTACTCAGCTCCACCGGCATGCATCTATATTATATTGCCTCAACTATCCATGTTAGGCATTCCAGATGGATTTTCGTTGTATTCAGACTGTCTACATTTACAACACAAAAGCATTTCTTCTATGTTAACTTGAATTATCCTCTCACGCACATAAACGTATGCATATTTATACCCACATAAAATCTAACTCTGCTACTTTAGTCAGTGACAGACTCTACAACAATTAACATTGTCAATTACTAATTATAGCATGCCCACAGATACAGTTATTAAAGTGCAACAAAGTAACGGGCTTGATAGTTTAAAAGAATTACACCTTTTAGCTATTCTATTGCATTTGAATGTTTTTACTTTTATCTATTATTATAAATACAGAAAAGCAAGATCAATAGATAATATTTTCTAAGCCAAATTTAAGGACACACTGTTTGGACCCCTTATTGCTCAAAGAATATGTCCTCCTCATTCTGTCTTTTTTAAATCAGTTAAATATAAACAAATTAACTTCCTACGCATGTTGCTTCTGAATGAATTTCTTTTCATTTTTAGAGTGGTTTTCCATCACTACGAACCTTTTCCTTTGCCTTATGCACCAGCAAACATACTGATACAATTTAAAGGTCATGTTCTTTTCAAACTGACAGGGCCCTCCAAAATTTTGACGAGAGCCCCTCCAAGAATCACACCATACAAACGGAAAGGAATTAAGTAAAGCATCACTTGATGTAGGCTCAATCATGTGAACTGATTAGAAAATGTAACCATGGAAAGAGGTGATTCAAAGTGTGACGGACAACCTTTCAAAGAAAGGAGATGTCATGTTGATAATAATAAGCAAGTACCTGACATTGAAGGAGGGGGTGAACACAGAGGGTCAATAAAGATATAATTGCCTTCAGCTACTAAAAAAAAAAAAAAAAAACTAAAACAAACAAAACAAAACACCAACCAGAAAACCAAATCTTTTTTCTAACTTGTGTTTCTTCAAACCCAAAGATATTTAAAATGATCACAGCATTTCATCTTTGTAGTTCAAGTTAAGTTTTATCCAAAAAATACCAAAAAATGTATTAATAATTATTAATGTTGCTTAGCTCGTTCTTTCACCCAGTAAAAAGGATACCTTAAAGTTCAAAACCAAATATATAGAGTTTGTCTTAAAGGTTATATTGATACATATTGATCTGCATTACAAGTTAGATCATATTTAAGAAAATAGTACTGGTTTTGGATTGTAATACCCACATCATTCAAAGAAATGATACAAGCATAAAGTAAACGCGTCCATTTGAAAGATGTCACTTATCAGGAAGATGATCAGTTCTTCTTTATATATTTTAAACAAAGCAAGTCTAAATATTTTCAGGGAATACGGTACAAGCTGGATTATGATAAAAAGATTTTTCTGCAAAATAAAAGCGACAGTTACCATGCATTATCAACAATAGATGAATCTGCAGCCCAAAAGAATACCCCACCCTCCACCCCATTTAATCAATACGGACCTTAGCTAAACTGAAGAAATGGGTAAAAAGTAATTGAAAAGTATCATATTCCTGTCCTCTTTTTGACAGTAAACAATATTTAACCTATTTTTAAATTATTTATTTCTTTCATAGTTCTCTAACTGCTGCTTTTTCTTTTTCCATCAGTTGCTAAGATTTACGGCGCACAAAACAGTTCCAGCATGCAATGAACTATTATGGTAACAATTTGAAAACATTATATCCAAGACCATTTTAATGATAAGACCTGTCTTCTCTTGTCTATATTAAAATGTATATAATGTATATGAATAAATGGAATCTTAACTGATTTAGATACTGTATTCTTATTGATGTCAAAGAGGTCAGTGAACACATTTAGTGTTTTAAGCCAACCATGGATTGAAGATTACCATTCCTTAAAAGGTAGATATGGAGCATTTCTCCTGTAGTGCAAATCCAGCCCAAATTTGCACCAGGTAGGGTATCTTAAATAGTTCAGGCAAGATAAATCAGAGGTACAACTCAAGTTCTTAGTGGACAAATGCCCATTTCATCAAGAAAGTAATAAACCATGGCACCCATGACAAACTTTGATGCTATTTGCTTGACACAGTGCCTGTTCAAGGCTTGTCCATGTGTTGCAGATTGAAAGCTCCAGGACACAACCAAGGTGACACCCCAGTCAGACAATCTACTGCCTGTCTTTGAAAGAAACAAGGTTTTACTGCAATCTAGGTCTTTTGCAATTGCTCCCTGGTCTGCTGGTTAATGAGGTCAGACAGTACTGTCCATTCTAGACATATTCTTTTTAGGGTATCATCTCTCCAAGAGACATTCCATGAGGACATACCCTTAAATGTGCCATCAAAGTGAATTATAATGATAGAATTTATTAACATTTTTTATGAGGCAAAAATCATACTTCTAAGGAAACGTGAAATAAAAATGGGATTAAATAGCAAATGAATTTCTGAAATTACATAGACGATGTTGTTTATGCTATTGGAAAGCTTTTGTTACACACGAAGACAAAAGCTGAACTTAAGACTTGCAGACACCCCCACTAGAGTTCTTAACCAGACCTCCTTTTTTCAGCAGTTGACAGCCTCCCCACATAGAGAAAGTGAGTGAGCGAGCAAGCGTGCCTCTGCATTCACATATATATGAGAGGACTGACTATCCTTCATTTTCTTTTACTTTCATACCTCTTAACAGGTAAAAACAGCCTTTTTCTAAAGGAGAAACATGAGACTGAGATCGTTTGAATCCGTAAGCTAATACCATAATACACTGATGTAAATCAACATTTCTGTTGAGGAGTCCAACAACATTCTTCCCATCAAATCCTCAAATTGCATGATGGGTGGAGCTCCAAAGACACTCAGTCATCTTTAATGCAATGCACACTCTGAAAACAAGTGTCCAGTTGGTTATTGGTCTACCACTAGGCCAACTCCATGCTTAAACACGGTACTATAGCCACAGCCTGCAGCAGCCACCTCTTCACTAGCAGAGGTTAGGGGTAATGTTGGAAAGAAAAGAGGTAAAAAGGAGCAAGATAGTGGAGAAAGGACATGCGATTTATCATATGAACAAATGAAAAATCAGAAAGAAATCACATACATTAATACTTGCCAATAGTGTCAGGCATGATGGGCGAAAGATAGAATAACTAACTGCTCAACCTCTGTTCAGGCACATTATTGCAGTAGTCATAGGCTGTGCCTACGCTAACATTTCAGTCCAGAAAAGTGGTACAGCTTTGAACCTTCTCCCCTATTTATCCCCTCTTATTGTAGTTGGCTTGATTCACAAAACAGTTTTGATGACCTGATTCCAGATTCCTTTTGGAGAAAAAAAGCAAAACAAAAAAAAAAAAAACAGAAGCTCTGCCGCAGATGTATACCAGATGTGCTCCATCTTTCAATGGAAATAAAAGATGCAAACCAATGATTGTTTTTTCAGTCATCTCCAAATACATGCATGATGGGGACGTTCCGTTCCAGTGACCATACTAAATATAGTCTAAAGTAAAAAATCCCCAAATTTACTTACTGTAGGTATGAGGCCTCAGCACGAAACAGTTTGATCAACTGATTCATTTTTAAGGTGCCTAATTCCTTGTCAATGTAGAGAGTGCCTTAGAAAAATTTTGGTGAAATGGAGATTTCAACCTCTGTCAGAGAAACGTGACATACTTTTGGACATTCTTGCTTGAGCTTATGTTCTATGACAAAGCCATTTGGAACATGAGACCCTATTTTCAAATTACACGTGAGATAAGAATTAGTTCCTCACAGAAGATTAAATTCTGATGCCAATGGAGGGGGATCAAGCCATCCCATCACTGCCTGATGCCTGCTAAGAGAGAATGGGAAGGGCATAATGCAAAAAAAAAGGCCAAGCATTTTAGGGAGAAGACATAAAAGCAAAACCCAGGGATTGCAAAATCCACATGAACTAAACCCATGACTCAAATTAGTATAATTGAAAACCATTAAGCTCAGCTCTGTTCAAGTAAAAATTAAACTTATAGAGACTATCATTATAAACTATTGCTTCATCAGGAAAATATATCATGGTTATATTTTATAATTTTTATCTTCTCTTCCATGTAGCTGCTAGAAGGCAGTTACACTGAGAACTAGATCTTTCCAAAGTTGTTAACAAGACACATTCCTTTTGGTTCATGGCTAGTATTATGAGAGTTTCTGTCTAATGTCACTATTTCTGACATATGCTGGAGACAGAACATCTTGGCTCAAAAAATATTGGACCATCATTTTATGAGAAGAGACTTGCTAGACCACAGAAGCAGTTAGATTTACTACTGACAACACAGAGGTAATGATAACCTATCCTTATATAGCCCAGAGTCTTACATATTGTAAACTCAATTAGCAATTCTTTTATCTTCACCCAAAACAGATATATTGAAAATTGCAGATTGAGGGCTTTTCTCATATAGCTCTGACCACAAGGGTAAATACTGCCTTGCTTTAGCAGCATAATTTTTAGCCCTCTCATTTTTCATCCAGTTCGAGTTGTTTGATTCTAAGAGTCCATATTCCAGGCAGCCAGAGCACTCATTTATGAACACAACGCAGGCAAACGTGCATTAGTTGGAGATGAAAGGAATGAGAGTTGCCCATAATTTTGCCACAAATAAACTTTTCCTTTGGTTTATGCTACATCATGCCCTTCCATTTGAATAGTTTTGATAAAGACCTGTTACTCCCTTTTCTTTCACTATACACAGTGTGGATACATTAGATAAACACTTTTATATGTACCCGTCAAGGAGAAATATCCCACACAACGAAGAAGACCTTGTGAAATAACATTTCACTTATCTGTTATGTCTTTCTGAACCTTTCCTAAGAACTATAAGTCTCTAATCCCAGCATACAGCCGCATATAGTCTTGCTCCAAGAAATTTCTATTCTCGAAGACCAGCAAACAAATATAAACATACAGGTGAGGAAGGTTTCAACAGTAACATGTACACTATTTTACTTCTTTTGCTTTCTTTTTTGTTACACCTAAAAGAGTTATTTTAATAATAGGCAATTTACAAGCATACACAGAATTTGAAGAAGTCTTCAAAATGCTTTGGAGAAATAGATCATATAGTCTGAGCCAAAAATATACATCATCTTTATCTATTAGGGTTTTTTACATTTTTACTGGGTCTCTGATTTACTAGTATAAAATAACACACACAGCTATACTTTAGTTACAACAACATAGCCAATATGAGAATAGAGGGAGCAGTAAAGTTTGAAACTATAGCGAGTGCAGGAGAAAAGATTTGAGTTAACACAGTACGACAACAATGAACTTATTATAAGTATGTACTTTCAACCTTACCTGTATGCTTGCAATAAACATGGAAATCAAGTAAATGAAAAACCTGTTGGATCTACACACTTCCGTCCACACTTGTCAATCATTTTTCAACAGCAAGTATTTCAAAACAGTGGTTATAACCTCTGCTAACAGAAAAGAACAGCCTGGTTTGGTGAAATAAAATTGACACTTAATTTACTCCTGTAAATTTAAGTTGTTCATTCATTGCTCTTGTATGTTGACAGATAAGATTCCTTTAATGTTCTTGTGCAAAACAATAAATACAGTGTAGTTAAATTTTAGATAGGAAAACATTATGCTTTGTCTTGACAGCACCACAGTTAAGCATAAAGTTATAATGTTCAAATAATCTCTTCTGAGACTCTCTGTGTCATAAAACATGTAGTCTTTCAAAGCGTATACATATCTGTCATTTGATTTTTCCTGAAATCAGAAATAGATGGATGCATATCCTGATTTTTCATCTACAGATGCAACTTTCTCTCTCCTTCAGTCCCCCTCTCCGTACTATAAATAGATACAAGTCTGCCTGATAAAATAGAAAGTTATTACTTCAGCCTAGGTGAAAACTGGTGCTAACCACAGAAGTAAGTTTGTTGTTGTTTTGTGGGTTTTTTTTAAAATAAAAGCATCAGTCCAGTGAAATGGTTTCAAGAAACCTAAATTCATAGTGTTCAGAGTGTAATTACTTCTTTTGGTCTTACTAACACTGATGATATTTTAACTAGCGATCTGGGAGTTATTTCTCCAATAATGAAGAAACAGATGCATCCATCACACTTCATGTATATGATGTAAATCAAGCTCAGTTCCAAAACCTCATATGCATATACATCTATTTATTTTGTGCATAAAAGAGGCAAAGTATCTATTGTTCCTTGTTTAGCCCAAGAGATTAAAACCTTCACATTCCATAATCAATGCAGTTAATCTCTCCCATTTCCTACATTCTTGAACACTAATTGTCTAATATCTCTACATTTGGCAGATTTGTCTTGAAATAAAATTGCATATTAAACAAAGAACTTGTATGATGAGAATACATTCAGTGATGTGGAAGCCACAAAGAAAACCCCAGCTGGTCTATAATAAGATGTAATATTAAATTTAGACCTTTCATCAAATGTTCCTATGATTCATACTAAGGTCTCTTTTCAGCTGGGTACTTCTCTCTTATTTTTATTGTTAATGGATTATCAAATTCCATCATACAATCCAGAATATCTGCTTTTTTAACTGCACAAAATGAACCGCACAAGTTCTCATACAGACAGAACACTATATCGAATTGATCTGCAAAGAAGCAGCCACCCTCAGCAACTACTGCACAAGTACACATTAATTTTACAGTGCATTATTAGGATAGATACCTCAGCATGTTCATGATGGCCCCTATTACTGCAGCCTCTTATGTTCTAAAAGCTATTGTGCTTACACCATATGTTATTGAAACATCTGCAGACTTTCAAGCAAAAGGAGCAAGGGGTACTCTCAATCATCATTGTACACCAAGGTGCTCAAAACCATGATCAGCATTCAAAGATGAAATAACCGATGCAATAGGTCACAAAACACTACTGGTTGCTGCAGAGTAGACAGAATTTCTTAGTTTAAGTATTGTACACTGCCTTTTTCCCCTACAGTCAGTAGTCCAAAAAGGTGTCATTGCAAAAGGAAAGTGTTCTTAAACAACAAACAGTGCATCTCTATTTTAAACACTATTGTTTAAAGAGAGGTCTAAGCTCAATGAGGGCAGAATTGCACTTGGAGAAAGTCACAAGAAGCAGGCACAAGAGGAGGAACATGTGCTATGTTCCATTCAAACTTAAGGGGAAAACAGTCTAAGTATCCTAACCTTTCATGGGGCGGGGGGGGAGTCTTAGGGGGATATTTCTCTTATGGCTCAGGTGTTTTGAGTTATTATGAGATCCTTGGGATGCAGAATCCATAGCGGTCATCAGGCAGGCACAGCAGTTTCTATACACTTCCACAGACTAGCACATGGATCATGCATGTAAAAGGGAAATTTGGCTGATGTTGTCTGATAACATGGGCTGTTGAACCAGTCTTTTAGAGCTATGGACAGCCACAAACAAGTTGAGCAGGACTAGGTGTTCTGTCAGCATCCCTTGACCTCTAGCTCTTCTTACCAAAACCCATATCCCACACTCAGCACCAGCAAATGAAAGCAATCATAGAATCATAGAATGGTTTGGGTTGGAAGGGACCTTTAAAGGCCATCTAGTCCAAGCCCCCTGCCGTGGGCAGGGACATCTTCAACTAGATCAGGTTGCTCAGAGCCCCGTCCAATGTGACCTGAAATGTTTCCAGGGATGGGGCATCCACCACCTCTCGGGGCAACGTGTGCCAGTGCTTCACCACCCTCAGCGTAAAAAATGTCTTCCTTATATCTAGTCTAAATCTACCCCCCTTTAGTTTAAAGCCATTCCCCCTTGTCCTGTCGCAACAGGCCCTGCTAAAAAGTTTGCTGCCATCTTTTTTATAAGCCTCCTTTAAGGGGCTTCAGATTGCCTGAAGCAAAATACTGCCTTCAGAAACCAGGTTTGTGCCTGAAGTCTAAACCAAACTCTTAATGATCCAGGTAGTCTGCAAGAATAAGAGGAAGAGCTGAAAAACACATAAACCTTTTATGTGTAGAAGTCAATGGGTTGGTTAGCTAAAAGAGAAAGGAGCCAACTAAGTTATCCTCAAGGCTCCTATAATTCACCTCCAACATCCAGAGTATACTACAAGGCAATTTCCTCCCTCTGTTTAACCAGGACTCCCCTAAAAGATAATATTATTGCTAGTTCAAAATTCCTTAAACATATTTTGTTGCCACTAAAATATTACATAGTAAGAGTTACTGCAAAAAATCGTATATTTTAAATTAGTGCCAAAGGAACTTGGAGTCTGAACAGTAATTACTTATAGTTTAGTATAAATCAAAAGAAATAGTAAACAAGGTATTTTTGAACAATAGAAGAAATCCTCTCTACTTCATCATAAACATGCAACATCTTAGTGAAAGGCAGCATGTCTCTCCCTGAAAGGGAAACTTTCCCACTCTGCTAGAGGAATATTAGGACATCAATGAGTTTTCACCAATTCCTGCTAGTTTAATAAATAAATAAATAAATAAATACAAAGGGAATCCTCCCTGCTCAGCATTTAAAGACCAGACCAAGAGGAAAGAACTAAGAAGAAACTTGAAGGGTAGAGAAAATGGCAGTTCTGTATCTCTACCCACTTTGCATTTTTTTCTACTAATTAATGCCATCTGAAAAGGCTAAGTTTAAACAGAAAATACAGTCTGATTTTTCAGACCCAAACTCTGTTCGATAATATTTCAATTTTAATGATCAACATTTCCACCATAGAACGCAAAGACTCAAAATATAAACTTTCTCATTTTGCAAAACACAATGTAAATCGTACATGTTAACCCTTATACTGCAAACTGACTGCTAGAATTGCGTAGAAGCAGTTATGCAATTCAGACATATTGTTTGGGCAATATCTTTTCTTTCTTTTAGCTGCTAAATCTTCATCTGAAAATGCAGCAATTTCAATTAAAGCAGAATATAAAACATATAAAACATAGGCTAATGTCTGAATTTGAAATGCAATGTGTCCTTGAGGCAATGTATCATAATTCAGTCTTGCTTTCGTTCTGTCTAAATGTGTACTTACCAACAAGAAAGGCAGGCTCTACTTTGTCATACAGGTGGAATCTCCATCTCTCCTCTCCCTCTTTGATTTGATCTTTTCTACCTCAAAGTTGGCATATTGCAAAACTTTTTTGCAAAGTTTATACAGACTTTAACTTCATTTCAGTGACCTCTAGTCCTTATAACTAGAACAGCTCTGAGCTCCTTGAGACATTGATCATGTCTACATCCATGTTAGACAATGCCCTGTTACAGTGGGTATTGTACAAAGTCTGGGGACTCTGGGCAATATTGTAACATAAATATTAAATAATAATAAAGTTCTGTCAAGTCAGTGATCTGTGAACTACAGCAGATTCACGTGATAGTATATTATGGCTCAAAGGCAGCCCTTAGCAGCCATCATGTAAAATCTCTATGGTCTAAAAAGTACTTAAACAATGATTTACACAAAAGCCATAAAGTTAATAGGAATTACATATATTCAAAATTAGTACATACACCAAAATTTACATTTGTGCTACAGTTAAGAGACTTTAAGGGCTCATTTTTTCTTTGTTCTTTCAATAATCTCCATATCGAACTCTAAAAATGTTCATAGATACATACATACACTAACAAAATACTAATCAACCAAGTGTTATCGAAACATTGAAATAGATTTTGATAAAATTGGAAAATACACTTTGCATTAACAGACAAGTATAATTACCAATTAGTTTAAAATAGTAAGAGAGTTTCACATAAAGGTTCTCAAAATAGGGCTAGAATTGATTTTCCATTTCATCCATTCCTAGCCAATAATTTTGCCATTTTCACCCATGCCATAAGAGCCATACAGTGCATTGGCATTAATGTTCATTTCAGGGGAAAACACAAGTTGAGCTGACTTACTTGGAAAATTGGACTTGCACAGAGAGGTGACAAAAGGTAAAGGGAAGAAAAAAGAGGATTGCAGAGTTAAAGACAGAAAAACACCTGTTTGGGTATCTCATTAACAAATGGGGCGGGGGGGGCAGAGAAAGGAAAAAAATTTAAAAAAGAAAGAAAAAACCCACAAGTACACTGCAAAATACCAAAACGTAAAACAAAAGCTTTCAGTCTTTCATTGGGCTACGATGACAAGTCTTGCATATTTAAATGGAAGCAAGACCTACTACAAAACAAGTGAAAAATCATATTCACTAAAATAGTTAAATGTGCCATTACCCCTTTATGAGACTAAACCAATTATGGTTGAGCCCACTGTGCTTTTATTGTCATCCTACTTTAGTTAAATGTAAACAATTTAAATAGCTTTGGAACAGGACACATGTTTCATGGTAAACTATGAAACGTATATCCCACTTTTTCCCTTATGTAAATTCTAGGGGCAGCTATTACGTGGAGAATAATCCTTTATATGTAAAAGGATTCCTATATTAAAAAAAAAAAATCACTTTTAAAAGACTACATAGTTACCAAAGTGACAATGTATAACCTTCTTATAGGTATACCTTGCTATAGGTAAAAAAAAGTTACTTTTCCAGTAGATATATAACACAGCTACAGTAGAAACCCATGAAACTAGACGTTTAAAAACTCTCTTGTAACTAATGAAAAGAATAAATGAAGCTCTAATTAGCTTAAAATCTGAGTAACTCACCTGAGAGAGTAAAAGAAGGCTAAAGGCAAACTTAAAAATGAGACACTAAAAACCTAGATTTTACAAAAGAAATACACTAAATACCATGTATTTGAAAGAGAAAAAAGAACCTAATGTTTTAGATGTTTTATCTGGAGAGGAAGAGAAACAACAGCCTCTCTAAAACATGCTCTGAAGTATGCTCTGAAAAAGCAGTAGATGCTAAAAGTCTTATTTCAGAAGAAACAGCTTCTCTATTTCATATGTTTCTTTCTATCATCATTAGGTATCTTCTATTTTTTCCTTATTGCTGAAAATAAAAAGTTACTTCTGTTGACATTAAAAGCTTGATTTTACAAACTATTTAATGCACTCTAAGGATACTGTTAAAAGACATTGGCATGTTGATGTGAGCTGTACAAAGGTCAGTGATTTGGAGGCTCTTTCAGACAATTTGCCAGGATTTTGGCATTTTGTAAGCACACATAGGACAGCTCTCCAGCAAGCTGACCTTGACAGTGAATTGGATAAATAAACCTTCAATTTACCCCCTCCAGCTCGATGCTAGCCCAGCTGATCCCTCTGGAGCCTTCACCTGTCCATATTGTTCAACTGCCTGCAACTTTCAACTGATGAACATCCACAGCTTTACAGGTTCTGTGACAAACACCATCTAACAGATAAGGCTTCTGAAAAGTCAAAGTCAATAGTGTTTCCATTGAAAATTTAATGCTGCTTCCATCTTTACCCATCATTCTTCCTACTGTTGCATGTATCCCAGGAGGCACTTCAAGCAAAAGCACTACTCCATAACAGGTAATGACGTGGCATTTAATGATACTGTCCAAAGTGATCCAAGCCCACGGAAAGTAATGTGCACTCATGTACCAGATAAGCACAGCTGAATGTACTAGAACAGCAGTATCTTTCACTGCACTGTCACCAGATACAATGTGACATATGCTCTGCCATTGTACCTGGCTTTTCCTTTTACTTCACCATCAGAGGAAAAGAGCATTTTCAGATACAGAGCACCAAAGTGTTAAGGGAATTCAGTAAAAGGTAGGATGGCAACATATCCGTAATTAAGTATTCACAGCCTCTTTAATTCTTCAGCGCTCTTGGATTCACTACTAAAATCTGTGAATTATACCTCATTGAAGAATGTCCTTAATCGACTCTGACATGTTTTATTGGAGGCAGAAAAAATGTTTCAGTATGATAGATAAGGTTAAAAATGTTACTACTCTGATCATTTACTCTAGTGCCTTGCAAAAAAACTCCAAAGCCAAAAACCATTTACATCATTCATCTGATGCAATGGAGAAAAGAAAGCATTATCTGACAGCCCATTTTAGCTGATCGGACAAAGTGCACATTTTCAATTTTCTGACAAAGTTATGTTGTTTATGTAGATAAGAAAAAAAAAAAACCCAACTGTAACATTTCTACCACATGCCATAAGGATCTGAAATTTGAGTTAAACAGCAAAGTACCTTGAGACCATGCAGAGCATAGCATGACAAACAAAAATCATTTTTATGGTTTCAAACCAAATACTACATTACATGTTTTCTACTCTAATAGCAGCACAGAGTTTTGAGGCAGCCCCAGAACATTGCAGCAAAGCTCAGCATGACATCTCTATGCACGTGCGAGAATACTCCTCTTGCTGTAGCATTACCTAGGAGGTAGTTTAATAAAAAGTGTTGAAATGTTTTTAAGTAAACACTTTAACTGAGTTTTTCTTGTATTAATTTTGATACTCTCCAGATATCAATGGCTTCTGCTTACACTACTCACTGCAAAAGGGACGAACAGGAATCTCATACATATTCAATTTCTATTATTAGTTTTATTAGAGTGATCCATGACTATGCGGGGAAGTTAGCAAAAAAAGAAATTGTTTAAACTCATCAGCAGCAACTTCTCCATGGAAAGACATGACACTGGCATAAAAAGCTGGTTATGAAATTATATTCCTTACAACACAGCACATTAAGTTTTCAAATAAATAACCTATACGTTTACTACCTATATGGATAGGCTATATGAGAGAGAGAGAGACTGTATGTTTTAAGAGTCCCTGTTTTGCTGTTTCACCACCAAAAAATGCATCTTCTTTTTGGTCATGCCAGTAAAGCAAAATTACTACAAGTTAATTTTATTTACTATGTAACTTACAAGATTACCATTTCAACACAAATTAGGAAGAAAAAGTGTTTACTATAAAACTGAAGTAATCCCGTTTCAGTTCATTTTACTACTTATACACCTAAAGGTAAGCACACGTTTAAGGAACTGGCTCAATTACCTTAGGCTTTGTGGTACACACCTAAATTACTAAGACATCTATGAGCTGCACCATTACCCATTAGAAACCAAACTGAAAACTTGCAAATAATTGGCTAAGACCCTAATTCTACAGCATGGACAAGGCTTTAAATTAGGACCAGATGTTGGATTTTATTCTTTAAACAACAGTTCTAAGGACAGAGAAAGATCCATCTTCCAAGCCTACTTCTGGCTGCAGACAATATGACCCGTCTTAATGAGGCTGCTGAATGCTTTATGAGCAATTCCATCCACTAGTTACTATATTCTGGCACCAAAATTGAAATATTCATTCTAAATCTTGTCATTAGGACGATACTGCATTCTGCCAAATTTCCAGTGCCAATTCTTATATTCTATTGTGATCAAGTGTTTCTCCAGAACCAACCAGATAACAGAAAGGTCCGCCTACACATCCTGTAATATCACCAGCTCATTAAGCTCCCTGTTCCCATAGACACTGTTTGGGAAAGAGACACTGGGAGAACACTTTTCCATATCCCAGTCACATCCATGCTACCCGCTGCTGCTATCAGCTACCTATATCTCTGTTTATACAGTTAATCACAATCATAAAAATCCTACTGAACAGAACGGTCCTTCCTCCATGAAACAGGGAGGGGGAATAAGAGACAAGGAGAATGGAGAATTTGGGCCATATATCAAAATTTTGAGCAAAAAATATGGCCATGTACTCAGTAGAATGTAAAAAATAAAAATAAAAACTCAAACACAGAAAAACACATGGTATAAGAAATATGTTTGTATGTCATACTAGAGACTGTCAGTCACAAACCTGTGCCTCTGTTATACTGTAATGCATTACCGTACACATAACTGTGACCTGGGAAAAACATGAAAAAAGACCATCTTCTGAAAACTATTCTTTTAAGAGCGTACATGAATTTGAGGAATAAAAAAAAGCTTTCCTACTTTAACTTTTTTTTTTTTTTAATAATAATACGTGTGCTTTAGAAGGCTAATTGTCACACATGAGAATAAGGTGTCTCTGTCTGCTGCATAGCCATTTTCAATGCTGAGTCTTCTGGCCATGGGAAGACATCAGGGACTACAACTAACCATGCATTCTCCAAAGTAACTGTGGAGAACAGACAGAGTAAGAGGGTCATGTCTTTATCTCCTCTTCTCTGGAAAGACCAATAGAGTTAAAAGTAAGGTGGTATTTTAATACAAAAATACAAAACCTTTACCCCATAGTAAAAAGAAACAAGTTGAAGAACTGGGAGTCTGAGTCTCAAAATTCATGATCTGGAGCTACCTACCAAATCTTATTCAAACATAGCATAAGGTTACAATTAACCCCAGAATATTTCACTTAAAACTGGTATATTCTTGATGAATGAATCTTTACATATGCAATTTTTCACCACAGAAATTAACATACCATCTCTGCCCATATATCACAGCCATGCACGCAGAAGTTCATTCTTCTATGCCTGTTTTTTGAATCCTGCTTTCATTGCCTTTGAAATTATTTATTATATTGTTTTTGCTGCATAATAATTGCTTTTCTTTTATACATTGTAGGGCTCAGGAGAAGGAAAGGACGAAAAAAGGAAAGGAGGAGGAAATGAAAGAAAGAAAATGTACTTTCCTTGTTATTAATTTTCAGACTGCTTTTTTTCTTATTTATTTTAAAGTAAGATGTTTTATTTCCCAAGCAGTATGTACGCCTTGCTCTATGAAGTGCGAGGTGCAATTGCTGCCCTAGCTCTGTGTGTGGCTGTGGCCTTAGAAGTCAAGGATAAAAGCAACAAAACATTATTTTTTTTTTAATTCTGAAGTGAAAAATCCATTTGATTTCTTTTTGTTTATTGCTGCATTACTTAGGTAATTGCTTGAGTCGAGTCAGACTGACGGCAGGGCTCTGGACCCTCTGACTCCAATCCTTTTGCTTTATTTATTAGTCTCACTTATTAAAAGAGTGTCTTGGCTTATATGATGGGTACTTTTCAAGCAAAAGTTAAATCACTTATAGTTGCAATCTAAGTCACTGAGTGACAAAAAAAAAACCCTGCTAAGTATTCACAAAGATGCTCTAAACCACATGATAATCACAAGCTCAGCCCAAAAAAATCAGATTGTCCAGAAAGGTCTGTGAAGATTTGCAAAGCATTTAAGTGAAACAAAGCCGTGGTAACTTGCAGGTAAGAGTCAGTCCACACAGAATATGTAGCATCAACACATATAAAACTTGGCCATGCTTGAGCAGATCACACGCAATCCCATATGACTTAATTCATTCAGCAAAACCCAAGCAAAATTTAGCATATCCTCTGCCTCTCAGAATGATTCAAAGACCTGCTATTTCAAACAGCGTTGTCTTTCCAGTATTTTCTAAAATTCTTGATAGATGTCAAGAAAGCATAGAGATATATTTAGCTATTTGTTATCTCAAATTGTGCTGATGTCCTCTTCTAAAACTCCCAGATTGGCTAACAATGGAATTTTTCATGAAAATATTAGATTACAAGATAAGTTACAAAAGGAAGTCACGAGCTTGCTAATTTCAACCATTTTTTAAATTTTCATTGATGTTTTAACCTGATGGCCCAGGATAAAACCACATACACAGACTATTTAAGAAATTCATGTGTCCAAACCTTTAACCTTGTCATATACTTTTCGATTCTTTTCATCCCTAATATGCAACATATTTGTTTTAATAAGCTATTCACTGTCCCCAATATCTTCAAAAACACAAAGGAGTTGCGGTTAGAGTCATGTACTGAAAGACAAGACTTCTGGTCGATGTTTCTGGATCTATATGTCCTTTTTGTCTTTGCGTGATTTCTAAGATAAGTTCCTCACTCAGACTTTTCCCACTTGTTAGTGTTAATTTCTCTTTCAATCCTGTCCTGTAGCTGAGTTACACTCACCCTTGGCACAAAGTGAGGTGCGTTCCTGTAAGCCACTAGGGATATTCTTAGTGTTTCAGGCTTTTTCCAGCCTATTAGCTTTTGTGCTAGTACTGTTCTGGTTGCCTTTAGCAATGTACTGTTTTGGTGTACAACTATATTTGCTTGAGGCCACAACAGTATCGGTGTTCTATGTCATATTCCATTTTGTCTGAGACAGCCTTTGAACTCACTTGAAATAAGTATGGTCTATTGCCACCGACAATTGAGAATGTTAATCCATATGTTGTGAAAAACATGATCCACCCTGATGGTTTAAGCCAGTAAACTAAATGTTTATTGTGAAAGTGTAAAAGGAAATGGAAGCCTGAGTTAGTGGTTTCATGAGCTCTAGTATTAAACAGTGGTGTGGTTTATCAAGGTGACACCTTCTCCCTGTTATTTCAGGGCTTACTAGTCAGGCTGCCAGGAGACCATCCTAGAAGTTCTTCCACAACTCTTCTTATTGAAGTGTTCAGTATTAATCACAGTCTTGATTTCACTTCCATTCTTTGTTAGCCACCACCAAATATCTCCCATAAAGCAAGCCTCTCAATTTACGCTTTCAGACTTCACAGTCCTAATATTCTTATATCTCAAAAATTAAATTTTCCTGAAATGCTCATTTCCACTTGCATTGAGCGGCATAACATTTTCTAGTCTGCTCCTAGCCTCGAACAAAGATGTATTTCCCTCAATACCACTAACTCTTCATCAGTTGCCTGTTCTCGTTTGGCTTCTCTTGCTGTCATTTGACACTTGATTGCCTTCTCTGTAACATATCATATACCATATATTCTTCTTCTATATTTCATTTTGCTTTCTCTATTTTTTAGGACAATCACAAAGGAGCAGCAGCCGCTCACTGTCCACTAAGCCTGTTTTGTACCCTGAAATTAGATGTACATTGTCACCTGCCAACCTGAAGCCAACGTCATAAAAGATATGCACAACTGTTATGCACAATTACCATACCAGACAGAGGACTCCTCTGTCTTCCTCAAAATATCTTCATGGTGCAGCTCATTGTCCTTACAAACATATTGCAAATTTCTAAGAGCACTGCCTTTGAACTCAAATTACCAACATTTCATCTCACAATAAAATAAAGGTAGAAGTAGTAGTGCTTCTGGTTTACATCATTAGTGTAAAAACCATGCATTGTTCAATCAAAATGCTGCAAATGAATTTTGAAACTTGGTAGCATAAATTTAAGGCCCTTAATCCATAATTAGATGTACAATTTAAGACAGCTTGATTTTAAGGACATGGAATATTGTCACACCAGCTGCAAAATTTATGTGGACAACAATAATACTCAGATAATAAAACACTCAGATACTACTGGAATAGAAACAAAATGTTTCCCTCCCTGAGTGTGACCATTTCCATCTGAAATGCACATACAGAGCATTACATCTTCCTGTAGTATGTCCACTCTGGAAAAGAAAGCTTTGAAGAGGGGCTTCACAGGCTTTTCTTGCAAAAGAACACAGGGAAAATAAAAAGTAAGTAAATAAATAAAATCTATGCACAGTCCTGCAGAACTATAAAAGTAATTCTGACCACATGATCACTAGAAAGTATCCCAGGACAGCCAGGTCTGTACAAATGTCCAATTTATGGAAGAAATAAGAACTCACCTCCAGATAAGCCTTTAAAAGGACATGGTGGAAGATTTGCGGTCATAGTGTTATGGGTGAAAACTGATCTGAAATCCCTCCTTTGTCTATGTAAAGCTATAAATAGTTGTATCATGCTTTTTAGAGGTGAATGTGGCGGTACTATTGAAGAGGTTGGGAATATTGCTTGTACGTTGCAGAATTTTCACGAGGCAGTTATATCGCAGTTACAAACCTGAAAATGCAAAGGTACGTCAAGGAGAAAAAGGTGCATTTCGATAAAAATGCATTAGTTGAAACCACTAGTAATTATTACATGCAAAATGTTTTATGTTATATTAAAAAGCAATTTTAAATTTGAGTCATTCACTGCTAATTTTCTCCTCAGTGACAGCACCCAAATTTGTCTTCAAAATTACACACACTGTCTGAGTTATCACAAAATGTTTTTTATTTTAATGCTACAATAACACAGATAATAGTTATCTTAGCAGAAGGATAAAGAGATTACTGAATTCTAAACCTTAGATGCAAACAAATTTCTTACTTTAAACTGTGTCACCCTCGCTCCACAGAAAGAGTGATTATAATCTGCAAGGGGGGGGGGGAAGTAAGCCCTCAAGAAGTAAGCCTTTCATAACTTCACCATTTTTCACAGGCAAGTATAATTATAGTTTTGCATAACGATCTAATGAGAGGAAGTCCTTTCTTGCAGTGTTAATAAAGGACCTTGCATAACATGTTAACAAAGCAATGGCACTCTATGTAGGTAATGTCATTGTGTAATTAGCATGCTCATAAGATGATTTAAGATTACAGTTTATCTGAATCTAATAACTGCCTATCAGCCGCTTTACCATTCTGTCTTTTTCAATATATCTTTCCTCGTGAATGGTTTGAGTATCCACCCGCTCAGTACAGAATCACAGAGGGAATAAAACAAGCCACTAACGGAACTGAAACAAAAATAGAGTTTGAGAGCAATGAAATGAATAAACATTTGCACTTAGTTTAAAAACAGCTTTTTCACATACCTAGACATGTATTTTGGGACACAGTATCACAACTACCAGTCTTTGCTACTAATTTCCACGTTCTCCATGGTAGAACATTTGAAAAGGCGTGAGAAATGCTACTAGAAATTATACTGGCCACTTAACACATGATATGAAAGTAGAGTTTGGGTAAGAATTGAACAGTTCTCTAAGCCACTTAGCAGACTGTTTTCACAAGAAACTACCTTCAGTTGGACACTCAAATTCAGTATTTACCAGCAGCCAGTATCAAGTACTGGTTGCTTCTCCTTCTCTCCTGTTCTTCTGTACCTATAGGCTCACTTGCAGAAGCAGACCAGAATTCAGCAGAATCTGATGGTACAGCTGGACTAGAATCACTTTTCCAGTTCCCAGTTCTGCATCGTAGAACTCAGAAAGCTGTAATAAATAAATAACCAAAAGTAGTGCAAGAACTTGGCTTGGAACAATGTAATGTTGATTCATGTATCCCCATGTATAAATTCCCTTTCTACCGCTTTTTCTTTATCAGATTCAAGAAAGCAAGCCAAGTGAATGAAAAAGTAGAGGATGACAGATAGTGCTTAAATTTTGGCTTGTCATATTCTTTATAACGTGTACATTTCAAAGATGGCAGGGTGATAAGTCAGAGTTTTGGGGATCACAAATGTTCAAACCCCCAAGTTAGTAGAACAGTGAGGACCTTTATGAAGACAGAAATTGAGCACAGAGCACTATATATTTCCCAACTTAAAAACCATTACAAAAGAATAAGAAATTACATATAAACCTTTTCCTTTTTTTTTTTTTTTTTTCAAAAAAAAAAGTATCTCCCTGAAGTAGTAACTGTAAAACAAATTAAGACATTTCCAAGTATTTGCTAACCTACTTATAGGCATCATTGCTCCCTTGGGCCTTTGTAGCCTTACACCTTCCTTAACGGACTAGCTGAATAGGTAAATGGGTTATATCAGGCCAGGAAATCAATGTGTATACTGTGTTCTCAGCCACAGATGAGCTTGTCGAAGCCATTTTATTATAGCTCTAGGAGCTGTATTGATCTGACTGTTAACTACTCTGAGGTGGCTAGCAATCCGATGAAGATGCGTTCTGCCGTCCATCCAAATGCTTTCTCCCCTCAATAGTTCTAACAGACTTAAGTGTTTGCAGATTGAATTAATTTAATGTTTGCTTAATCAAAACTGACTATGCCGGAGCCTAAATTCTATTAATTACTAAAGGAATCACACTAATGCTGTAACATGACATTAGACTGGAAAGGGCTTTATTTTACTAAGATAAGAGGGAATAAGGGTCATAGGGAGAATAAGGGGGATAAGCCAGGAGTTATTTCATAAAAATATCTATTTTTTATTTCACATTCTCCAAACAGAGATAGTTGAGATTTCTTTTTTTTTCTGAAATGGGGCTAATTGTCAGTCAGCAGAATTTCCCTTTAGTGAATTGATGAGCACAGCAAGTTAACTATATACTTGATAATGAGGAAGGAAAAAGTTGTACCGTCACCCAAATTTATTTCTGCAAGCATAAAAAGGTATTCTGTTGAATAGAGCCAGATGCACCTTTTCTCTTTAATTTCTTATTTCTATTTAGTCCTAAGGTTTGTATAGTTGATTTTCTTAAAGAAAGTCAGAAATACTTTCTTCTTCACTTTCTAATAAGAAAAAAAAGTTTCCCAAATTTTCCGCATACAACAGCAATGGCCTACAAGTAAAACAAGCATTGTTCGATACTAATATAACTAAAAGATTTTCAACAGTATTATCTGAGTGTCAGCCAACGTACATGCTGGATTCAGAAGGCTCATGGAACATTTACCAGGGAAGCACAGGTAAGGTTTCCAAGTAACTTTTCCCTGGGAAAAGCTTAAAAAGCAAGGACAAGTGCATAGCGTTTTGCTTGATCAGGTGTGCATTCCAAAATCCATCACATCCTGTATTTCATAGAGAGTAGATCTCCAATGTGGCAGGTTTTTTCTCTCTTTTTCCAAAAGAAGATATTTCATACAGGACTTTTGGATGCTGCATATTCCTAAGATAATTTTGGTGCTAAATTATCTGTCTTCATTTGCAAAACCAGGTGAATTTGCCTTTTTTTTTTCTTTTTTTAAACAGTCTATAGATGAAGAGAGTAAATTTTGTATGGAAGCAAAATAATGTTGATTTGATTAATATAGCCGTATGCTTACAAAGCACACACTGAGCATTAAATAACAAACAGTAGCCAACTGCACAGATTAGCTACATACCAAACATATGTCCTGGAACAATGATTTTATTTCAAACAGAAGAGTCTGTGCTCTTTTCTTACACCCCAATTTACCATTTCAGTTTCTGATTTCACGCCTTTATTGTGTGAATAGTTTAGATTTTTCTCTCACAGGCATACAGATCACAGCAAAACAATTAAAAGAAAAACCTCTTCCGTCTGCCTTTCATGGTCTTCATTATTATTATTTTAAGTGAATGTCAGTCTTCACTTCAAGAGTTTCCAAGCTAGAATTTAATCTGAGCAGAGAAGCTTCCTGCAATCATATTAATCCAATTAACTGATTCCATCAAAAAGTAGAAATACTACTCCAAGAAACATTGTTCAGTAAGTAAGTAAGAAGACTGAGTCAAACTCTCTTTGTTGCATATCAGGAGCCTATAGCGACTCTTCAGGTGTAAGAAAAAAAATCATATTATGAGACTTAAGCAACGTATATATATTCGAGCCAATGTAACAGCTTGGGTGGGGGGGGGGAATTAAAACAAACAAAACACAACACAAACCTTACACATTAGATATATATCTGTTACCTTATAGCGATGATCTGGAGTGGAAGGGGTCAAAAGAGCCCACTACCTGTACCACAACAACTGCATTTATCCAGAGAAAACTTTCCAAATAAAAAGCAAAAACAGATCCCAGAAAGGCAGTAGCTTTCTATGACTAAGCAGAAGGTAGAGACAACAGGCACAAAAAGCATGCAGACTCTGGCAGCCAACATCTATTTTCCAAGTCAAGGAAGGTCATAAACTGTATCCTGTGAATTTAGAAATTAGTTTTTCCCCTTCTGTTAAAAGTCTTTGAGATGACACTGGAAAGAGTTTTGCTGAAAACATTTTGGTATAGTTATTACCACTGTATTTTACAGGGATTGAACCATGAATTCAAAACTACATGGATGCTAAACACTGGGTAAACCATTCTAAGAGCTAGCTGTATTCACACATAAACAAAATACAAAGGGATTCAACTTTAAGTCATATTTTAAAAGGATGCTTTTGGAGTTGTTGAACATTCTTCTGCATCAAATCTTTATTACAGTTTGTGAAGCAGAAAAACGTAACACAGCCACAGACTATTTAAAATAAATAAATAAAAAAAACCAAAAAAAACCCCAGCAAACTAACAGACAACCTGCAAAATAAGACTGCACCATCCAAGAACAACTGGGAGAATTAATTTTCTGAAAGTGTCTCTTCCATTTTGTAGAAAATTCTAGTGTATATATAAAACATAATTTCTTCCCTCCATACTTTGCCTGTTACTAGGATTACTGATATGGACAGTAAGATGGTCCTTCAGGAACAGGATCCTTTTCAACTTACAAACTATTTTCTTACCAAATGTCATAAAATGGGGTAGAGGAGAAGCAGACCCTGTGGACATTGCAGGAATTATGACTGATGATTGAAGGTGCTAAAAATGCTAAGATACATTTTGTGGCTACTATGAGCATTCATACCATAGTTAACTTCCAGCTCGTATATCTATTTAAGCAAGCCAAAATTCTCTTTTTACTTCTCAGATGAGAATATTCTTTTTGCTAAATGATCATTTTCCATTAAAGTGTGATGTTTGAAATCTGCATTTCATGTCAGAGGTGGCTGATCTACACAGGGAGCAGTGATCCCCAGTATAATGAAATATTGTTTTTACAAGCCATACCTTTGCACAGCACCAAGATTGTTCAGGGTTAAAACACCAATAAAATGAAAAATTCTCATTACAATTGATTCAAACACGTCAAAATGCATTTTACTTTAATCAAACTACCCTGCCCTCCACTTTTCAAACATTTCTAAAACATAAATTATATCTTACATTACAGAAGGAAACAAAACTGGCTGCTTTAAGCCATAATCATTGCAAATTGCAGCATTGACATCTCTGAATTAAAATTGCAGGAGAATTCACATTTAGGCTGTTTTAACCACTATCTACAGTCATTTAACATATTATAGGATCAGAATAATTTTAAGATTAATATAATATTCTTCCCCATGTATTTTATTAGTGAGGATCATTTGGATAAAAACAGAGATTTATTTTTGAAGTCCACTGACTTGCCAGAGATAACTGTTAAGACTTCAGTGTTTGTGGTATAACAAGCTATGAATGACAGTGTTCTCTCCTATTTCTCAAGAGTACAGCTTTGTCATCTACCACCGTTATCCCAACAAAGAAAAATCCAGATGTCTGCAAATTAAAGGAGAGCTGGATGACATTCTGCTGTTAATGCTCAGCATACATAAATCATTGTAATAAGAGAAGATTGTTATATTAACCTTTGTCACGCAATTTTCTTTTTCTCTGTAAGAAATAAGAAAAACAACAAATTAGGTGGCACAATAATTCTATTTTAAAGCAGAATGGTGTAGAGAACTTTCATCCCCTTGCCAGTCACATGATTCCCACTTATAAAATTCCCAAAATTCCTAAAATTCCCACTGGAATTTTATATGTGCCCCATAAGAAGTTAATAGTATGCAAACATACTTCACTTCAGTTGGTATACTGCTAGAAAGACAGAAAACATCTTTCCAAATAAATCATCATTTTAGAGGAATAGATACTGGAAGACAGGAAACCATGAAATTTAACCTTCGCCCTACCAAAAATCCATCTTACAGTCACTGAAATGCTTTAGTTCCCTCCCTCAGTTATCACACATGGAAAAAGGGACATTAAAAATTCCATATCTTAAGAATGAATATACAATCTCCGTGGCTATGCACAACCTCAGTTGCTTCAATGTACAAATGTAAGAATATTGTCTCACAAGGGAGCTAGTAGGATTGGGACCTCGACCTCAACGGTACCACAGTAAAGAGTTAAAGTCTTTCTGAACAGACCTGGTAATACTTTAGGTCTCTGGTGTATACAGCGTATATGCATAGTGTATAAGATTAATGCTGAGAATTTACCCTCATGCCAGAGACCTGCCATACTTCCAAAGCAATTTATTTTGAAAAGTTTCAATTCTACTAAAAAAAATTAAATAAATAGGTGCTCAAATTAGCTGCCTTAACTTAAGGACATGCTGTCATTTGAAACGTCCTGTCATCCCCCACTGGCTCCTGCTGTTGTTCTAAATGAAAATGGGTCTCATGTAGGTCCTACATTACATCTGCCCGATTTCTCACTATATACACACAGACACATATATATATATCGGGGAGACACTGAACAGACAACAGACAGACTGTTTTGTTGCAAGTTTCATCACTATCTCACAAACTCTGTTTTTCAAGAACATAACATAGATGCGCTGGGTGAATAAAAGGGTTGAAGATTGAGCTTTCAAGAGCTTGAAAAATGACATTCACAATAAAATGGCTTCAAAGGAGGACTCAGATGTTTTTTGACCATTTCTGCAGTAGGCAAGCGGATAGTTAGAATACTTATGTGCAACAAAACAGAAAAGCGTAATCATTTGGAATTATTTTTGCATCATTTCAGTATGTCCATATTTCACATCACAAAGTACTTTTAAGAGAAAATAAATATTAAAAAAGCCGTATAACCTAATCCTCACAGCATAGTACTAGATAGATAAAACCAATCAACAACAATCTAATCTAACTAATCTAGTGCATATTCCCTGGTTTGGTTCATCTTAATCCCAATTTTTTTTTTTTTACTATTTCAACTGCATATCAACCTTGCCTTCTTGTCCCTTATAAAGTCACTTCAAAAGTGTTACAGTACATACCAAAATGTAGATATAAGTAAACTTATAAAAAATATACTTTCTCATATATTTTCACTGAATTTCAAAATACTTGCTTCAATTTCTAGAGGTGGTAAAGGGTAAGTAGAAAAATATACTGATTCTTTTGAACTGGCCAGTAACAAGACTTCTTCAGAAGACTGGTCATATTATTTTCAGGAGAGAATGGAAGCTTATATTTCTTTCATTTAACCTAAATGTTACTAACAGTATGGGATAAGATTGGGTCAAAATTTAGGTTACAATTCCAAAGACTTTGAAATTAATAAACCGCTAAGATTTTCTGTAAGATTTTTCAAACATGCTTGATTCTATTGAGAACATGACAAGCTTCAAAATACTCACTGATGTGGACTAGCAAGCCATAATAAACAGTAAGCTTCCATGCAATCCTGCATGAGCTGTAGCAGAGTATTTAAAATTGTAAACAGATTCAAGCCTGGCACCTGATCAGTTGATAGCTAAAGGAATGGAAAAGGGACCCTGGAAAACTCTTCACCTTACTTTTCCCAACAGAAACATCCAGGAATCTTAGTATAATTCCAGAAAACTAGACACACAGTTGCCAGTTTCAGTATGTTTGGAAACAAGTTGCACATTCCCAAGGAAATATGGGCTTTAATTGAGGACAATATCAAATGCTTCTGGGATGCCATACAAATTCCACTGTGGAAAGGATGCTAAAAGTATTATGAACGTACTCCCATGCTGCAAAGTTTGAAGGACTGCTGTATACTACTGAAGTAGTATTTCTGTTGTCTTTTCCATATCAAAGTCCCCAACTCCTACAGCATGTGACCAACTCCAAATGTGAAAAGCTTCCCTAAAGTCAGAGTTCACTCTTTTAAAGATAAACCACTGCCTGAGCCGTTACTGCATTAAAAGCCTGTAAAAATTACTATGTTTATATAATAATGACAATAGATCACTCCATTGTCTTTTAGATTTTTATGAATTCTCTGCCAAATAAATTCAAAGACAATTATTTCAAGAAAGACAAGGTATATGTTTGAGATCCCACTCAACACCATGAAGTACAGATTTTACAAAACTAGTATGAATAAGGAGTTGAGACTAATATTTCTACATTTACCTTGATAGGTACTTTCCATATGGATGGTAACTTGATAGGCAGCTGCTGTACAACAGGAGTCAGTGACAGTGTGTAAGCTTCCAATTCTAGCTTTCACTTTACATAAAGATAAATGTAAACACGTGGGATACATCTGCTAAAATATACTGGACTTATTCTTTACTTTCTTTTTACTGCCTCTGTGTTACAAAAGCAGTACAGTTTTATGCATCTCTTCAACCTTCCTGACACATTTTCTCCTGAAATAAAGTTATTTTTTTAAAGTACGAGTTGTGGGAACTTTTTCCACAATCTTCTTTGAAGGAAGCATAATGTACTCTATTTTCTTGAAAAGGGAAGTTTAGGGGGGGGGAAAAGAAAGAAAATATAAAAACTATATTCTTCTCACACGATCTTCCAATATTCCAACTCCTTGCTGCAGTCAGAAATGGCATCAGCAAGGTGGGCTTGCCTCTAAACTGTCCCTCTGGAGCCAGCAGGGGAAACAGCAGCTGTGCAGCAATTCTACATGAACAGGTTTGCTCAACACTATAGAAAAGATGAGCCTGTCACCAACTGTCATTAATGTCACTCTCATAGAGTTTTGCTTTCCAGGTTAGAGTGGTGGTAAGTATCAAGCTTGGGTTTACTAAAAGTACTAGATGTTTTACCCTTTTCTTTGCGTTCCCCATCTTGCTTACTTCTGCACACTTTCACACAAAAATCTAAGCACTTATATTCACCCAACTGTAGAATCCTTCAGGAGAATCGGGGATGCATTCACCTATATATAAGACTGGGTTTGCACACCATTAAATTACAGCATGTAAGAAATTTTTAGCTACTAAATTATGTTTTCTAACCACAACAAAATGAGCCCATAGCCATCAACAGTCTCACCGACTTTGAGGTTCCCAACATTTCAGCCCATGTTTTCATCGG
>NW_008824401.1:4293956-4329747 GCF_000699105.1 Pygoscelis adeliae | reverse complement strand
TTGAGGAGTAAAACAGGCTTCAATCAAGGAATAATAACGAATCCCAGCAAAAAAGTTGTTTGACTAAGAACCAGGTTTCTCAGTTATCCTTCCTTTATTGCTCTGTTTAGAAATAACTGACAAAAATCAGTTTGCAATTTGCAGTTGCAGGATTTCACAGTTATGATTATTGTTAACTCAGAGAAGCTCCTCAGCTGTGTACTCAGCCCCACACATAAGTTCAGTATATGGCCCGAGCTTAGTTTGTAAAAGATTGGTCTTATAAAACTGCAGACAGAACACAATAATACTCATGAGATGAAAACAGCCCTTGCAACCCTACCATCAATTTTTTTATAACATTTGTATCATTTTCATCACCACAATCTTTAAAAGAAAATGTTTCCGTTCTAAAGGCACCTGGCACTAGCTGGAAATATTCTTCCTGGAATACACAGTATAACCTAGAAGTATAATTAATTATTTTAAAATGCTGTTTTTCTTGTCTGTCACCGCAGTACATATCATTTCTTTGGAATAAAGTTGCAAATAATGAAGATGAGTAAGAAAGGAATTTTTAGTGTTTAAGAAGGAAAAAAAAAAAAAAGAAAAAGAGAGAGAGAAAGACTACAGGAACATAACCAAAACACCAAATTCCATTACACTTGACTGTAGCCATGCTTCTCAGTGACTTCAAGTTCACTACAAGGCACAGGCCAGAGAAGGTCAATAGAACTGCAGTAGTTTGCATTAATTCAAAATAATAATATTCTGCATATCTGATCCTACCATTTTAGTCGAGCCATTCAAAACTGCACATTCTGTCAGTTTGCAGTATATACATTTCTGCACAATTGCCTGCATGATCGGTAAAGGAGAACTACCCTTGCATAATTTAGCATGAAATTCCCATTAAAAATAAAAAAATCTTTTTTCTGTGCTGCATATTAATTTATAGTAGTAAGACAACAGTATCAGCTGTCCATTTAAGGTATTTTAGCTGAGTTTACAGTCTGATCCTCAAAAGTCTATCTTTTAAATATCTCAAACATGTATATACTGTGTTCTGAAGAGCTTTCACGGAGAATGTTTATTAGTCACTTTGATCTAATTCATCACTAAAGAAACCATCTTAAAGTACATAATGTTCTTTTAAGTGACACATGTTGAAGCTGTTAACGTACTTTTAACCCGTGCTTTCAAGGATCTGAACCCGTCCTTACGTCGTCTAAAACTTAATTAAAAGAATACTGTCAATATCAATGTCAAAGTAACTTGTCACCCTATGAATGAGAGCCTCAGTCGATTTTTCAAACCGTGCCAAACTTTCGAAGGGCTCTTTCACTTTATAAATCAACTAGCAGCTTAGAATATCCTGGCAGCACCTTCAAGGAACGAATCAAAATGACAGGAAAAGAGGGGATAACAATCAAAGCTTGACTGAATACAGGTGTTTGAGTTTACAGACGAACCACAAATGCCTGGATCTTTGACAGCTGTTGATGTTATCAGTTATGTGCAGCTATTATTGGCTCCGGTCTTAGGGGCTGTAAGGCCTTTCCCTTAGCAACATCTCTGTGGCTGATAACATTTGGCTGAACTTTCAGATCTTAACCTCCCTTCTGACTTTTTGCAGTCAAACCCGCCTAAACTGATCAGAGGAAGAGACACGCAGTGGGAAGACAAGTAAAATATTATTGACTGGGCTGTTTCATGTCTATTAGGAAGAAAGAGCAAGGGAGGGGAGAGCTTTCCAACTTGACAGGCTTCAAGATAATCAGGGAAGGAATCAAGGCAACAGAGTAACCCTTAGAAAAGTAAGAAAGCAATGGCTTATGAGAGGTCATTGTTCTATACGAGGAGCAAACACGGGGTGATATCTTATTAGGCTCCAATACGAGTTACCCCATTTTAGTACTTGCATTTTTTAGTGCTGCCACTGAAAAGATCTAGAGCAATTTTATGGCACACGATACAATATTATCACTACTTAAGTCTTCAGCTTTACTTAAAGCATACACAGATGAGTAAATTGTTGAGATTCTTAGCAGATCAAACTGTGCTCCGGAGCATTTTCAGAGGAGTCACATTTTTAAATAGTTTTTTAATTCTGATCCAGTGTTTGTTATGAGCGTTTTCCTGGGCAGACTTTCCTCTGTTCCACTAGCATAAGCCAGGCAAAATAAAAGTTCATAAATATTCTCATGCTATTTACGGAAGTCATTCCGCTGGTAATGGCAATTTTTCTAAGGCAGTGCCATGCACTCTGTATCCCTTTTAGAGCTACGCGAACTATCCAAAATTCTCTATGTTCCTCTAAAGTAAAGGCCAGGAAGTTCTCTATATATCTATACACGTTGTAAACCATGAAACATCACTCCGATGACTAGATCAGGCTCATCATCTTAAGATCAATAAAATCCTAGGCCAATGAATTAGCAGCCTAACAGATTGAGCTCTCAGATCTCTTCGAGTGATGAAAAAGCAACCCCAGTAAATTTCACAGTCTCACAAGAAATCATGTTTTGGGCCCTATACTCCAAATGATCTTGTTCATCAGTTGAGCAGAACTTGGGTATTAACCATTACTGGTGAATAGGAGTACATCATATGTATTGTTTACAATGGTCTTCTACTTTCTAAATTGTATGTGGGTACAGCTCATGACAGACTATTTTCTTTTCAGGACTTTCACAGTAAGTCTTTCTTGAAAAGTAACCCACCCTCTTTATAGTAAAAATTTTGATCTTTAATTGTGTAATATGCTTACTTTCTGCCAAATAATACTGTAAATCCCACAGGAAAACCATGCTGAAGACAATACATGTTATTGTTGTGCCATATCACATGGCAGAAAGCGTAAGTGAAATATATATGACGGTATCAATAATATTTAAACAATTATGTGGAAAAGATAATTGAAGAAGATATTGCAAAAATAAAAAAGGAGACTTAAGAATTACGCTGCATGACTGTTGATATTTTCAAAAATAAAATCCTTTTGATTAGTAGCTTTAGAAACCAGTGTTGTTAAGCAGGAGTTTGATTCCAAAATACAAACTCAGAGATGTAGACTCTGCATCTATAGATCAGCCCAGCTACACAGAAATTATCAGATGTACTGTGATCTATATTAGAATACCAGCATTATACTTGTTTTATGAATAAAAATCAAAATGTAATAAGTGCAGTTTACCTTTATAAAGTAATCTAAGAACTTAGAATTATAAACTTAAATTGCAATAACATATATTTTTAAAAAACGTGTTCAGCCATAAAGATGTCACCATTTTAACCATCAAGAAAAGGTCACATCGGCATTCAGGATACAACTTAACTATGCTTTTTCATGCTTTGACTCTGAATCTTTGCATCTGCACTTACTTGGAGGTAACTGCTAGAATCATAATCATATATTTAAATTAGTCACTAGGAGAAAATTAGAATGTTTTGGAAGAAAATTAGAATGGAATGTTTCAAGAATTCCTAATATTCCTTAGACTTCTTTTTTTATATCTTTCTTATATTGCCTACACTGAGAAGAACAAATCCTCAGGAAGCCATTCAGGGGTACATATATTTATAAATGCCATAAGCGCTCAGTCAGAAAGCAAATATGGGATGGGTGACCAACCACACAAATGAATTATCAAATTGTGAACACCAGACAAAAACTCCCAAATAATCCACACATTAAAATATTCACTATGGAACCCAGATCAATGTTAATTAATGCAAATAGCCCATACATTGACGAGTTGTTTACTGAAAAGTCAAAGAAAAAAAAAGACTGCTCTCAAATATCTCTCTCTGTATCTATCTCAGAATACATTCTCTATATTAACAACAACATATTATAATATTCTTAGAAAAAAATATAAAGGGACAGTAAAGCCAAGAAATTTATGGTAAATAATATCAGACACTGGCCCTAATTCCATACCTCCGTAGCATAGGGATTGAGAGAGAAATCTTAACCCACTTTTGTGTCTTTCCCAGCTCCTGAAACTAGCTAGCACCTGGATTTTCCAATTTACACACTACATGCAATAGCCTTTTATAGGTCATCTGCCAGCAGTACAATACAATGTGCTGTTCAGAATACTGCCTGCCCCCGGAATCCAGTCTGCATTAAGACCTCGCAGCAGCACCTTAGCACCTTTTCCAACCCTTAACAGATCTGGAACAGAGTGCAAGGACTGTAGCAGAAGACTCTAGTAGGGGATGCTTTTGTCAAAAAAATGAAAGGCATATGGTACACAGTTGAATGACTAATTTTTTCATTACTTTTGGTACCTTCATTTTAGTGTTTGAAAAGCTAAGCAGCTAATTCAGCTAAGAACAGTAAAATTTGGAAAAAAGGGGGTTTTATCTCAAGAAACAGGAATTATAACGCTTATCTACAGTTCACAAGAAATTAAAGAACTATCACTATTAGCATTATGTTATGATAAAGTTCTATGAAAATAAGAGCTCATACCTAATAAACATCAATATATCTTGCAGTATATGTTTCTTATCAAGAAGTCTTTAAAGGACAAATACTAACGAAAAAATTAAAGGTTTTTTTAGGTTGGAATTGTGATGTTAGGATGCACATATCTTTCTTGTTACTTGGGAAAAATAATCCATATTTATGTGAGTAGTGTGAAATTTATGATGTCCATTTTCCCAACATACTTTGGTATTACCGATTTTTTGAATGCTGAATTTCTTCTTTCACATCTTAAGAAAGGATTTATAACGCATCTGAATGTCTAAAATGTCTAAAGAAAACAAGTTTTTCAAGGTAAAGATGCACATACTTCTTAGCTTCACCTCTATTGTTTTCTCCCCCATACTCTCTAAAAATGACTCTGCTTTCTGAATGCACTCAATCCAACAACTACAGCATCGCTGCCCACACTACCAGTTTTACTGATGATCAGCTAGCCTGTTTGCACCTCAAAATTTATTTGACTATTTTTTAAATTTCCTTCCTTAAACTTCGGTGCAAACGTAGTCGTATTTCACATATAGACAATTACCCCAGCCTAAATTATACCAGTTAAATTAGAATTTTATAAGAGGATTCCGGTTATAACCTTAACTGCAAAGAGGCTATCCTCTCTTTTTAGTACTTTTATCCTTAAGTCAGCAGCATTTAGGACAGCACTTCTGGTTAGAGCTCATTTGTACAATGCAACATCGTTATGAAAGCCTTTTATCCTCAATCATTCAACCAATCCAAATGTGGAGAACCATCTTCAAGAAACAAGCACTAATAAATCTCTTTCATTTCCTTTTAATTTTAGGCAGATAAATGTTACACATCCTGAGTTGAAGGCTCTCTGGACATGAAATCACTTAGTAATGACTCAAATAAAATTTAACCCTATGGTAGCTAACTCATAGACTTCCTTTTGCATTCATATGTTGATTTTAAAAGCTCATGACCTAAAAAGTAAAATACACAGTATAATTAATGACAAGAGGGGGTTGTAAAATTTAACAGAATCCATTTCATCCTCTTCTACCACACATCAGAACAGTCTGACCTCTGACACAAGATCATCTTCCCAGTCATAATTTGCAAAAATCAATAAGAAGGTCTGTAGATGCTACATTATTTTGGGAAGAATCTTGACTAGTGCAGGAAGAGATTACCTCTTGAAAAACTACGATCATAGTGTAACGTCAACAGTAATATCCTTAAGCAATTGGGTCTTTGACCAAGAGATCTTTGGGAGACAGTCACAAAAGTGAATGTAACTACTGAAGAGATAACACACAGTTCAAAGACACATGTTCAGTCCTGTCCCAGAAAATAGGAATCGTGCAGCAGCAATATGACAGTGATCCTAGAATGATACAATTTCCTTTTCCAATTTCTTTCACTTTTCAGCGGAAAAAGAATAAAGACTATATTTTAAAAAAAACTAATGAAGGAGCCAGGGAAAATACTCCATTTTTATGTTGCATTTTCACCCCAGATGATTTTGGAAAAGGTTAAATAATGGAGGAGAGCAGTATAGAAACCTCACTTTTCTGTTACTGTTTTATTCAATTTACTTTTTTCTAATGAAAAACAGCTGAAAGCTACAATTGAATCTGTCACATTCTCACACTTTTCAAACTTAAATATTCCACCATTTTACGTAGATAACAGAAACACCTTTTTTTCCTTACAGAAGGTAAGGTGACAAGCTATTGGTGCTGCCTTTGATGGTGTCTGTGATAGTAGACTAATCTCTACCATCAGTTAAAGTGATTGCCATTAAAATCTTTATAAGCAATTAGCATTACTGCTTGAGTTCCAGTATTCCCTCTACTTACTGCAGAAAGCAGGGAAAGCCAGCAGCCTAGTGAATGCTAGTGGCTTTAAATGGAATATCAATTACAGAAAAAGGTAAACACTGCAATGGTAAAACACTGTACATATAAGCATCACCAAGTTAATGGATAGGAAATCTGTAACAGAGAAAAAAATGGCCTTTTGTATTTTAGGGGGGAATTTTCTTCTTCAACACTATTATTCATTTTACTTCTACAATAGACATTTTCTCTATTCATTTTTCACACATCATGAAAGCTTGCATTGAATTCCCAAAGTTATGGTCATCAAATGTATGCAAAACAAAGCCAAATATATTCACCTTGCTACACATACTAACTAGGTCTTGTGATTTTGAACCTTTGTATAATGCAGGTGTGGTCCTCATGTGCATGTGCAAAAGGGCTAGATATTTCTTATTCTTAATACAGAAAAAGTTACATCAGGTCTAAAGGGACGGTTCTCCATTATTATAGATCGAAAAACTCCTCTAGCAATATTATTGAAAACTATTGGCATGTTATTTAAAGCTATCTTGGGTCAGTTTTAAATTGTGCTCCTTTGTCAAAAATATAAATTTCTTGCGAGTTTGTCTTCCTCAAAGGAGGAGTTTCATCTTTTTCCCACATTCTGTCCACTGTGGAAGACATGTACACACCCCCACAAGGATGCACCTTGTGGTTATTCCTAATTTTAGAAATCCAGATAGTATTACAACATTGCAAACTATAATGGGAGAAATGAAGAATACAATTCTCAGTTGATTTTACACAGAAATCCAGGCTACAGAATGTAGTGCTTGAGTGATAGAAAATAGGGCTTTTAGGACCTATTGCTTTATTCATATACACACACACTGATGTTTAAGTGCATATTGTGAACTCATAAGTGCATTGAAGGCCTGCACTCTGTGGTCTTCATGTATGCCAAAGTTCAAGTCACTTGACAGTAACTGTACTTCAAAAGGAAATTCCATATATAACTTTTTTAATGTAATTGATAACTAATAAAGAATTTGGATTTACAAAGGATTGCTTTTTATTCAGAAAAACATGTTACTCATTATTTAAAGCTACAGTAGATACCTATTCTGAAATAATATCCAATTCTACACTCTTCTGTCCCCCCAAACTTTATTCACGCTTTTGTAGATCTTAACACAGTTATGCAATCATCTGGCTAACATCACCCTCCGGATAGTAACGAGGTCTTATCTAACCCTTTAGCTGCTATAAAGTATGCAGAAGTTAAATGCACAGATGAAAAAAATTTGTCTCAATTTCATACTTCTGCAAAATGGTAATTTTGTACTTAAAATGTACAAGATGGATGTTCAGAAATATAGGCTGAAAGCCTAAATTATATTTGGTCATAATTTATGTAGTACAGTCCCAAAGAGATACAAAAAAGGCAGAGCATAATTTATCTGTTGGAATCAGAGATAGCTTTACTAAAACTCCCATTTATTCTATCCCCTATAGTCTTAACCAGCCTTTGTCCTTAGGGCGCATTCTATTTAAGCTTTCCATATTGCTGTTTGATCACAAATTGTAGCCTATAATTTCTCTATCATCTGAAGCAAATTCAGCTCACAAAAATTATGATCTCCATGATAGCAAACACTGCATTTCTAAGATACAAAGTATTTATAGCAATACAAAATTATTTGCATGTAAAATGTCTATCGGGGAACATACACTTTAATTTTGAGCATAATACTATTAGAACATAAGGTATCCAATACTTTGACAGTGGTTTCACTACAAAGAACCTAAACAGAAAAATAGGATGTGATGAATATAGTGGGCACAGTTCTCTCTACAGAAATTTCATGCAATCTCACAGAAGTCGATGGGATTAACCAGGGTTTATGCCATCCTGAATTTATGTTCATTTTTTAAAACATAGTATTTCATTTATGGCAATACAGAAGTTTAAAAACAAAAATATAGTGTAAGTTTGATTTGGCACATGTAGTAAAAGCCTGCAATTATTCTATCTAGCAATAGTTTTTCTAGATACACTTCCATGTAGCAAATTAGCTCAAAATTTACATCAGAAACATCCATGTCAATTAAAAAAAAATTTATAGCTGTAATACTTCAGTCTTGGCCTCCTCCTTACTCTGTTAGAACTGGTCAGGACTTATTTGCATGGAGGATATGTAAAAGACATCTTCATGTTGCAGAAACACTATTTTTTCAATATCTAGAGATTATTTTTACCTTGTTTGCATTGAACTTATATCTTAGTATGTTAACAAACACAATGTTTTTACTAGAGCTGACAGTGCCAACCTTGCAGTGAGACATAAACTGTGGATGTGATGACTTGGGCTCATTAAATATTTCCATGGTTCTTTTAATCATTAGTATTGCTATCATAAATATTCAAATGTTGACAATATATTTTTCCCAATAAACACTATTCAATTGTAGATTGGCTAAATTCCAGTTAGAATGCTTCCATTTTCCTTCCCAAATTTCCTCTGAAGAATATGATACTCCTCTTTTTTTCCTTTATTTGGAAGTAATTTTCTCTACTGTTTTATACTGGGTTTACAGTTTACTACTGACAGGGTTGCACTTAAATGATCTTATTTATCACAGATGATTTTAAAACACAAAGCATAGATCTGCATCTGAACTCCAGAAAACTTCTGTGGAGTCAGAATGCATGTTTAACATGAACCAGCAGCCCACAGGCACCCCAGGATTCAGTTCAGTCACTAGTCAAGACATCTCCACTTAATACTTGTAATTATAAGCCGTATTCTTTGCAACATTTGAGGGAGAGTGTTAGGAGTGATGGACAGGTACTTTGCAAATTGGGGTTTTTTGTTTGTTTGGGGGGGGGGGTTGGTTTTAGTCAAAAAACAAATGCAGTTTAATTTCAACTGAAATTGTGAAATCACTTCCATTTGGTATGTTTAAGCAAAAGAATGAAAGTAAACTAAGCAATTTCAAATTTGTGGTTAAAAATAGTTGCAAAACACCCAAAGTATTTTTCTCGGTCTTTTTTCAGCCAAGAATCTGAAGTCAATTATATGTACTGCTCTATTCATAAGTACCTGGTACTATTCTTGTCTAAAAAGTTGATAATACCTCAATCTTTCCATCATTCCTGGTTTGCTGGGAGTTTCCACCCATCTTGATACAAGATGAGGTGGCCTCAGTTCTTCACATCTTCCATATTTCTAAGCTGAATAAACAGAAATGTGCCTTATGTGAAATGAACTCTTCAGTGACTACAAAACACCAGCTACTGCAAAAAACTGCAGCATATCTGTGCAAAAAAGTTATGAAGAGAACACTAAACAGGTTGTTTCTGATCATCATATCATTCAGTTTTGAAAAATGGTATATTTAATGCTCTTATATTCCCAAGAGGTTGGACTAGAGACCTCCTGAGGTCCCTTCCAGCCTGAATTTTCCTACGGCCCCAATGTGTCAAACACAGGACTGCATTCACAAGTACACCTCCAAACATACCCCAACGCCGAAGCATACTAGGCAGGAGGTGGCTGCGCTTGCCTGACAGACAAGCACTAAGCTATCTTCCCTGAAAGAACACCTCTGCTTTTCACAGCCTCTTTACCCTTATTCACAGGATGCCAGGTCACAATGTATTTTCACTTACTCATCATTAGACTCTCAAGACTACAAACATCTCCCCCAAACTCCTGTCAATTCCTAAACAAAAACGTCTTACTTTCCTGCCACTGACACAGTCAACACCAAGCAGCATTGAAAGGATCCCCTGAAACTACACATGCTAAAGTGAAAAAAACCAAAAAGTGGGTCCAAATAAAAGCCCATCTCACCATGGCACCTGTCTTCACTTTTGACTTGTTGCAGATATTTAAGAAAAAAATAAAATGGGCATGCACAAAGTGATCCTCTCCCTGGCTTCCCTGCCCAGGCTCCAGCTGGCAGGGAAGGTTTGCCTTCATAAGAATATCAAGATTTTCTAAGCCTCGTTTCACAGAATCCATCTAAAACATAACCTTATTTAGACCAACTAAAAGCTGCCATTCATACATGCAAGAACCTCACTCAGTCTGATGGATAACACCTAGATTAGTCTAGCCATGTTTCCCTAAAAAATCTTGATGCTTCAACTGCACAGCAATAGAGAGAATACACATTCTGAGTAGCCACTAGACTTGAAGCTTTTCAGTACTGAGTCTCACTAAAAGCAAAAATAAATTTAAAATACCAGTCACCTGCTGGTAGTCTGCTGCTGATAGCTGTCTGACACTCTTACTCTTGGTGAAGCTAGTGCTGTTAGCAATCCGGGACATTTAGAAAAGGAAAGGTAGGTTAGCTAAGGAACACCATTTAGAGTCAGGTTTATAGTGCATTGGAAAAAATATGACTGCAGCTTTTCTTGTATGTTTAAGAATTACAGGATTGTTTACAGATGGTTTCTGAGTATAAAATCCAACAGAGTGATAAATGCACAATAAACCTACAATTCATAGGATCAAGACTTGAATTTCAAGGATTGCCACATATACAGGTATATCAAAAACAGTTAGCAGTATCACAGATATTGTTTTGTACGGTAGATTATTCTTATGGCTAAGTAACTATTTTAAACGGAAAAATTCACTGCAAAGTAATTTAGCTGTAATCAGAATTAAAAATCTGAGGACTGTAACAGATAGAATTAGATTGTGAATCATCTCAGTTTCATTACAAACTGTGTTACACACAAAGGCCATCTGTTTGTATACGTTAATATCTGTATAGGAAAGGTAAGTGCCACATTGGTCTGATAGCTTTACATTGATGTCTGCCACTGAAATATTGAAGTCCCCCAGCGTGTGTGTGTCTGGTATCTCTGACATAATCAACAATGAACAAATGCAGAGTATAAACTCTACTGGAGATACTGTTTTCCTTTTGAAGAAAGGTGTTTTAGGTTTCAGTAATTTTCTCTTTTTATGGCAACAATTTAGGGATACAAAAAGAAGCCCAGGTTGTTCTTAGAGTGATGACCTATAATGGAGTTCAGCCATTTTTCAGAGAACGAAAATGTATCTGCAAATTGTTTATGGATTTTCAAAGAGGCAGCTGAAATGCCACCAAGCTGCTTTAAGAAAAAATATCTTGAGTTTCAAAAATGTAATTCCTTAGTCATACGGAACTGTTACACATATTAATACTACGTCTATTTTGGCAACCAGTAGAAAAAGACATCAAGACTTAGTAACTAAGCTTCTGAAACCTGATTTCCAGGTTTCATGACAGAATCAGAAAAAGACAAAAGAGCTAGACAACCTTTAATATCAGAATTTGGGGCAGGGGGGGTGTCCTCCTAGATCTGCAGAATTTAAAAAATTACAGAACAAACATCCACAGAATCATGTACATTTCAGATTATGAAATTGTCCCATTTTGAACCAGTGCATAGCTGTAAAAAAGTTTGGACTAGATGAAAGTTGCACCTACCATATGGTCGGACAATGATACAACTTCCTCAGGCTGAATGCAAGAAATTATTCAAGTCACTTCAGCTTTCTGACTCAGCTCCTTCTCTTTACAAATGGGTGTAATACACATTTCCTTGGAATAACATTATACTTGTCTTTCACACAGCTCAGTGAGGCTGTTCAGTGCATGGTGTAATATTCACCATGCTGGGAGAGGAGTCTTAAGTGGAAGAAGCTCTTTATGCCCACAAAAATACTAAAAACCTAAGACACCCCAAATAAGGAAGTCATTTCCCCAACTCCAAGGCTGCACTTGTCTAAGAAGTGTAAAATAGTACACTTGACACCATCCTTCATGTAAGAGCTTCAACCAGTCATTTGTATTTTTCTGGCATTAAAGATCATCTAAGGTTTTGAGGGGATAATCTTTTTAATAGTTTTATTTGTTCAGCATCAACTTTTCTTCATTTTAAGCTGTCTCTATTTTGCATTAAATATTAAATGGAAATGGGAAGGACTCATCCAGGCAGTGTTATAACTTTGGCTCCTCCACAAACACAGTAGAATTCTCAAATTTCCCCAATTAACATTGGCAAACCACCACATCAATTAGGGGTTTTAGGGCTTTTTATTTCATGGGGTTTGGGGCGGGGTAGGAGCTGAATCTAGAAAAACATTTTCAGGATCCATTAAGCACCTGCATTCTCAATGTCCTTATTTTAAGAATATGAACAATGAGAATACAACATAAACAACTAAGCAAAAATAATATCAGTATCAGGAATAAATATGCACAGATAAATATCCAAACTTTTCCAACTCTTTCTTTATTCTGTTCCTTAAGAGAAAAATGAAAAAAAAAATTATTACTAGCTATCAAGTAAAGGTGCTATAAACCAAACTGTTAACACTAATCTTTGAATTCGACGATGATTGTGGTAGGTAAATTAATTAGGAAGCTTCCTTCATTTGACTAAGCTATGGACTAGATTTTCACTAGTACGAGGAATACGAGTCCTTCATCTCAAATGTCCACTTCAAGTGATTTTTCATTTAAAATTTCTCTTGCAAAAACTGTCCTTTAGCATTGAACACCCCAGCAAAAGACTAGCAGGCAAAGTGTTTCACATTTCCAGCACTGACGCACTGAGGAAAGAAAATGTTGACAAGGAAGCTTCTGAAACATTGAAAAGGTGCAAAATTTTCCTGAAGCAACATTATACAATGCAGAAATAGATAAGATATGAACAGTTGGTGACTCACAAATGCATAGCAAATACAGACCATTTCACTGAAGCCAGCATAAAAAAATACCATCCAAGGAAGTTAGAGGGCAGCACTGAACAGTAACGTTTGGTAAACCATGCACAGCAGCTAATTGCCAGGCTGGTAATTTGGGCTCTACCTCGCAACTCCTATCCTAGTGAATAAAACGAAGCAAAATGTTATGAATATCCAACTGATCCCAAATCATAACAAGTACAGTGAAAATTCATTGGAAAGAGGTTCTCTCAAAGAACATTCACTTGCTCAGTATTGTGCCCCCTTTACGAGGTGGGACTAAGAACTATAAGTAGGCAAGTCTCCAGATTACATTGTCTAAACCCTAATTTTGTTGATTTAAACACCTTTTTATTTTCAGATTTAAAACCTCTTTGCTAAACATCCCATGGAATTAGCTTCTTTTGCCTCAAGAAACAATACAAATAAATCAATGAGTAAGCTATGTCCACCCTTACGACTTTCTACTGCTTATTTACTTTAATCAAATTTCCCATATTTGAGTTTCTATCCTTCATTGTCTTGAGCTATGCATTGCAGCTACTGATGACATACAAATGTTAACTTTGTTCAAATTCAAATACAATACAGAAGAGCCCGTTTTAAAGACTACATTGCAAACATCACACTTAAAATGAAAGAACTGAATTAGACAGAATACAGAAAGGAAAAAAAATAAATTCAGTCAAGTGGATCCCTATGTTAGCTCTGTCAAATGATCTTCAGTCCCTTCAGGACTAAAACAGTGATTTCTTTCCTTGAAACTTTAACAGCTGCTTATTCTATTAAAACATACATAGAAAGAACTTCTTTAAAACTAAACCAATGGTGAGGCATCCAAAGAACCAATGATAGCAAACTTCATCCATAGTAATTATGGGTAATCCCCACGACAGCAGACACACAGCAGCTGTGCAGCAGTTAATAATGTTTTTAGTTCTTCTTTTGTCATTTTTAATATTTATTTTATTCCATTTCCCTTCTATGCTTTAAAAAAAAAAAAAAGTGCTAAGACCGCAAATAGCCATTCTGTTGTAGGAAAGAAGTAGCACACTTATGTTCTGCCTCAGTCCTAAAATGAACTGTATTCCATATTGAGTTTGCAATAAAAAGCACGGGGTTTACTTTCACTTAGATATGTGACCACTAATACTTCCCAGTCACTAAGCCAAATACAGTACCATTTTGTTCACCATTTAACCAGAGACCTCCTGCTGGGTCTTGCTGCTTATGTCAGGTTTGCAGCTACATAAAAACTCTTGGAAATCATATGGCGAAACTTAAAAGAACATAAACAATTTTGTAACTACAGCAAGGCTTAGCTTTTAAACAAGGTCTCCTCTAGCTCATGCCTCACAAGCATTACATTAATGCGTGAAAGAAACAAGGTCTAACATGACCACTTCCATCTGAGATGAAACAAAGTTGCCCCACAGCTCCTCTTACAAACTGCTATAGTTTAGTCTGATCAAATAACTTTCTGTACTGAAAAGCTTACATTCAAATTCACCGAGGATAGGACACCTCTATGGAACGCCTCTAACACCCACCATAAGCAAGTGTGTTATTCTGAGAAACCTCTCGTCACCTCCTACCTTCTATACTGCTGACTAATTGCACTTATTTACTTTATAACTTATTTACTAAGCTTTCCTTTTTTTTTTCTTCTATACTCTGCTTCAACTTTTTCTAGAAACTTCTGCTTTTTCTGACAAAGTGATTCACAGAGAACATACCTGTTCTTTCAAAATACATGTGCAGGCCCCCCAGGTGTTCTAACAATATTAAAAGGGTATTGTCAGAGCAATAAATTCTGTCAAAGTGTGCATTACTTTTATATTTGTGCATTCTTGATGCCTCAAGGCACAAAATCTTTAGCCTTTTCTTTTAAAATAGCCTTTCTTTTAGCTATTTCTTTTAAAATAGCAAAGAAATAGCTAGTTCCACCAGTAACCACAAAAGTGAATCTGTTGTGGGTTACTGTCAATCCACTTTTTCAAGCAGGTAAAACAAAAATCAAGAAAGTCCCCATATTAATTCATTTCAAATCCACTCTCTAATATTGTCACGGGGCATCAAGGAATTATCAAGACAAAAAAGCTTTCTTGCAAGTCACAAAGGTATTGTACATTTATCGTAACTGGGAATGTGATCATCATAAATTAAGCATCAGTAATCATAACTTTCTTTTTAATCAGTTTTGACTAATGCCAGTTTCAAAGGAATTCTTCATGTACATCCAATGGTTGACTTCATTGTTGAAGATATATGTGAGAAGAAAAATCAGAACTATGGTTGCAAAGGGGGAAAAATTACATGAATATTTAGAACTGATCTTGAAACGCTGGACCTGTTTCATATAGCTTATCACAGCCAATCTTTTAACCCTGAACATGTTAAGTATCAGTGCTTCCTCTGGAGACTTGAAGATCTAGGGTTAACAGCCTTCTGTTTTAAAAATTCATTGTGGTACAAACAAATGGTATTGCTTCCAATGCATATGCATCACAAGAAGCCAAGGGGGAAAAAAGAAAAAAAAAAAAACCACCACGTTACCCCCTACAGGATACTTGGCAATTAACTCCAGCTATGTCAGCAATTTTTTGAAAAATTTCCTAAACATGAGGAAATCTCATCTTCACCATATGAAAGACAAAGCTACTGCAGTGACTCTTCCATGCATTACAATGTGTGTGTCTTACTTCTTAACCAAGCCGCTAATCACGCAAATTATTGCGACTAATTACATCTGAAGGTCTAATTAATTCTTTCAGTACCACATCATTTAGTACGCATTCACAACACAGCACCTGTTTTGAAAATCCTTGCAGTTAATTTGTTTATAAACAAACACTATTTGCATAAAATGTTTAATGAATGGTTTAACAGTTAGTACAATACTCCAGCTTTGTCTTAGTAGATTTGAGGTCATCGAAGGCCACAATAAATTAATTTTAAACTATACAAATTAATTTAAATAGTATGTGTGAATTTCTCATTAATAAAGAAAACATTTCTAACATGTTAATTAATATCTCTGTAACAGGCCAATTACTGTCTGTACAAGTGCATCTTACAGTCACACCCAAAAGATTTTATAGGGTTCTACTTTAGTGGAGTAAAATATTCCAACTCACATGTACACAGGACACATGTACAAGTCACAGTGGCATTCAGAACTTACTTTCAGATGTCAGATAACTTCTTTTTATACAAGACATTAGCATACTTCAATATTTTTATCAAGTAATTTAAAAGCCATAGAAGATTGATAGCTTGTATATCAATTCTGTATGGAACAAAGAAGTAAAGTCAACTGATTTAACTGTACTTTATTATCTCTGTATGCTGGATGATGACTTTTTCTTGCTTTATAAATAAATAATAGTACTTTATGTCATTATATGTTCCCTAATAAGCATTCTGATTAGAGGATTAAAGGTTGCATACAGTGTTCTGACTCAGAAGTGCTATATTTCTCTATATACAACAATATGTCAACATGCTTCATGTAGAAACTAAGAGAACATTATTTCTTACTATCAAACATATTATTTGCATGAGCTATCATTGAAATATGTTTACAGTCCCAAAGTTTGTTTCTGATTTGCAAGCGTTTTCACATTTGATAAGCACCTACTGTAAATTTACATTCACTCATGAACTATTCTTATGATAGGAAGCTAAGAATTGTAAAATATGTTTACACCCTAACCCTTGTGCAGTGTTGCCCCTTAATGCATGTTTTGATGAATTCACATCATTGTACTACGTAGCACTATGTCCTACAGTATCTGTTTCAATAGGGCAAATAAGGAACAAGGGAACTAAAACCAGTGCTCATTTTCTTTCGAATGTGAAATTTACTGTGACTGTAACCACATACCCACCTCAGCCAGACACTCAACAACAAAATCGCTCAGGGAGACCAATAGCCTGTATTTGCTTCCAAAAACACTCTTAAGCATGGATAATCTAATCTTTTTACAACACAGTTTGCTGTTTCTGAAATAGGGATTTGCCAATGAGTTTCAAAAGAAAAAACTGGAAACGTGATCAAGGATATCACAGTGCGAGGAGCATCTATGGATACATACCACAATCTGAAAACATAAAGACTTAAACTGGGTTATTGACCTAACATTGGCTACTTAAGAATAATTCTAATTCATTTCAGCATTATGGGGTTTTTTTTGCAAAACAGATACTTCCACTTTTCTTATTCTTTAAAAACTTTCCTAACCTGCAGCTATCACATGCTGAGACTGTGTCACACATTCTAAAAACATGACAAAGAGACAGGATTTCTTCCAATTTCTAAGAAATACAAAATACTCAGCATGTTGAAACCAACATTGACTATTACTCACAGACCAAACCAACTTAGCCAGATCAGAATTTAAAGTGATGCAAACCGGTGATGTCAAAGGAGCAAGAATAAGTTATACCAAAGAGAATCTGGCCTATCTGATTAATGTTCTGCTAAGTGCTTCTCAATTCCATCCACTCTCTCCTCTCCTCGTGTCTCAGACTGTACAACATATAGCTTGATTCAATTTAGCATGAGTTATTTTTGAGAAAGACTTATCAAACATGCCAAGTAAAAGATCAGGTTTGATATGTACAAATTCACTAAGAAAAACTCTGAAGCTTTTACTTTCCTATTATATGTACACCAGTTATGATTCATAGGAACATTTTAAATGTCTTTTCATGAAAACAGATTATATGAATTTCCTTTAAAGAAAAAGATTAACAAAACTTGTTAACACTCTTCTCCCTGTATGCAAAATTTCTTGCATTTCCGATCTCATTCCCATAAGACAATGGCCTCTTTTGATAACACCTGTGTAGCAATTAATTAAATCTACACTCTTTATATCCCATTTGCATAACTCTGTGTCTGTGTGAAAGAGAGAGAGAAAGCATGCAATACGCACACGAGTATTTTCAAAATACTGAACGGAGATAAACTTGCTGTTTTAATTGAAGAGCTGAAGGGGGGTTGTGTTTGCTGATTAAGACAAACATTTCTGTCTGCACAGCTTGGTTATATTCTGTTCTATTGTTGTAAGAGTTAAAGAACCTTGAAGATTTTATATAAACAAGACAGAACTTTAAAGTCAAAGATAAGTTGCTCAGGCAGCTGCTGAAGAAAACAAGGCCACAGCTAAACTACAAACAGCGTTAGTGCTGTGTCTAACTTAATAAGTTATTTGAAACATCCCATGCACCAATGTCCAAACTATTCCAAACAAACTAGCTTTCTTTTTCTCTTCTCCCTCAGCAACGGTTACACTGAACTCCTGAGATGGCTCTCCTAACATTAAGAATCACTAGCATTTCACAAATAAAGGAGATCACCATGTGAAAAATTATCTTTTAAAATGGAGTTTAATTTGCATATAAGGAAGAGGAGATTTATGATGAGCAACACAGCGCAGCACTGCATCTGCCTAGTATCAGTCGTAATTTAGATTGTTTGTGACCGATCTTAAATTCTAAAGCATGGAGAAGATGAAGTGCTCTGTTGCTGTGTTATTGTCAGGAGTCTAAGACTTACCAGAGATTTATTAGTAATCTTATCACAAACATGTCTCAAGTTTTTGCTTTTAATATGTGCCAAGCTCCTCTGAGGAATTTTCCTCACTGCAATTATATTTCTCAATGCATGCATTCTGAAGCTTAGTTGATTTCCTTCCCAAAATAAAGCGACCTATCATTACACTACAGTAGCTCTGCTACATTTTTCCTCTGCTACTTAATAATCAATGTATTCATCATTAAAATCTGAGCCCTGAAGCAATGGTTTTTAGCATATTCTAATGACTAGCAACTTGCAAATTACATTGACCTTTCATGTACATTCTGTAAGCACCTTGTTCTAATGTGTACTGTATTTATAGTTTGCCAATACAAACTAGCCAAAGATTGGATAATTACTGTAATCTATTAGCTCGATTGCTTTCCCTGCTCATTTATAGCATGTGCCATATAGACCATTTTCAAAAGCTGGCCTATCTTTCATCTCTTGCAAGCCCAGAAAGTAAGAAATACTTCATCTTCACAATATATACACTTGCTAATATATGAAGAACACCCCATCTCAGCTCAAGGATATTTCAGGAATAAAGAATCTTCTTTACTATTAGTGTCATAACGCTATTTGTGACTGACAAAAAACACAGCTCACTGAGTGTAAACTTTACTTGAAGAATGTCAGGCCAAGTTCCATTTTCTACCCATTACCCTGACTTCCAAACAGCATTTAATAGGAACTGCTTGCTTCTTTTCTTAGAAAGAAAGATAAAAAGACACTTTTCCTAATGCATGGGACTTTTTTTTTTTTTAAGCTATAAGTAAATGTTTCAAAGAAAGCTTTAAATACTTTTTATAAAGACATAACTGTTGCAACTTAAGAAAGATAAGAAATACTACATGGAAGTATTAGCTCAAGTCTCTTTCTGTTCTTTCCGTTGACAGTCTATTTCAAGACAGTTATGGATAGATAACATTACAGACACTGGTAATTAAAACAACACTAATTTTGTCTCAGTGGCTGCGCTTTGTTGTTTGAAATCATCTATCATGGCCTTCATGCTTCACACAATGAGAAGACATTTGTCTAGTCACATTCTGCTTGGTCAACACTTTTGCTAATATCCCAGCATACCTGGATGCTACTGCACTGTTAAAGAGGTAGTGCATTTTTTTTTCCAAAAAGACCCTATTAAATAAACTGCTTTGAATGTTTATTTAGAGAAATTCATTATTTTGAGTTACTTTTTTTCAAAAGTTACATTAATGTCTTTTCTTTAAAGTGGTTTAAAAACAAATACCACTCTTCCTCACATTTTAACTAAGACAGCATCAGTTTAGCACACAAACCTCTAGCCAACACAGGAAAGACATATTGATATATAAACATACATTCTGAAACAAAATAAATGCTTGAAATGCCTGGCCCAATATATTACTGATTATTTTGTATGCATTGGCTTAATTGATTTATGGACACTAAATTTTTCTTCAAAGTACTTTTTAGTATTCTTAAACATTTATTTTAGTATTAAGCATGCAGATGCTTTATATTTTGACCATTAAAAAAGGCAGAAACGACTCATATTTCATAAGGGAGGATGAAGGAATCAGACTTTTTTTCAGATTAAACTCGAAGAGCAGTAACAAAGTAAACCAAAGCACTTAAGATAGATTTCAAAGGGTTGTTACTGAATGACACAAACAAGACAAACAGGCGAGACCATTTAACACGAAACTGAATTCAGCAAGGCCACAGAACAAAGAACTGCTGTCTTGCTGAATGGGACTGACGTTACAGAATTATTGAATACAAAAATGAGCCCTATCCTGCAAACCCTTATATAGATGAACCAGTGCGCAGTTACTGGGCGCTTCTGCCTCAGCTCTTAGTGCAGCCTAGTGTAAAGCTGCCGTCGTTGCCTGATTGCAGAAAAAGACACCGGAAATTGAATTCTCTAAAAGTTATTCATACATAAACTCAATGTTTTCTACCTTTTAAAGGTTTTCCTTTAATTTAAGAGGAATTTCATAGTGGCCCACATGTAGTTTAAAACATGAGGTGAAATCACAGCAGCCTTGTATTCTAGCTGCTCTCTCCAGGATGGTATCGTAAGTGGAGATACAAACAGATAGGGCTCCAACTTTACACAGAAAGGAACCCTACTCCAACGTTGGAAAGGTGGCATAACCGATTAGTAAAAATGATAATTTTATCATAGCTCTATACATTAAAAAAAAGTTTTAAAACAGAAAAAGAATCATTAATTTGCAATTCATAGCCTTTTCAACGAAGCCTAATATAGAAAAAACTTGGCATCTCTTCCATCTTCAACACAATTAAAATGGTCATAGCCTAAGACATTGAAAATTCTTGTAAAAAGTTACATGAGCATTGACTGCAGTAACATTAAGACAGAAAGCACACAAACATTTGAAAGGGAAAAAAAGAATGGCAAATAAGTCAGAAAACATTAGCAAAATACAGGTTTATTCTCATGAGCTAATGAGTATCCCTCAAATTTAACAGAGCTCAAACTATCTGCCACCCACAGGGAAAGAGCAGGAACCCCTCAGGATTTAGGTTTCTGTGGCTTCATTACAAGAAGGTTTTGCTGGCAACAAGTGGCTTCTTAAGTCACAGTGACAGAGACTTGTCAGTTTGCAAGTAGATATGGTGGGAACTGGTAGGTTGTTTGCTTCTGTGACTGAAAACAGGAAAACCCTGGCCTCTTGGCTTCACAAGGTACAACGATTTAGCTAGTTATAGCTTCACTTTTTTAGTACACTGGGAATTCTTCAAAGGGATTGGTATTATATTTTTATTGAATGTTACTGAATTTTAATTGCAGTGTTTTATAGGAAGGCCCTAGAAAGCCAGTGGCATATGAAGTACTGTAAAACTAGGAAATGTACCACTAACTCAATAATACAAAGTTTCTCGTTTATTCTATTTTTCAGATACTAGCAAAGCAACATGAATGAGCTGCATCAACAATATTTTAAAGACACAAGTGAAACAAAGTAAATAATTTAAAGCAAGCTCTATCAACCATATTTTCTTTCTTCATACCCTTTTATAATCCCTTTTAAGATTAGTATTCAAAAGATAGCTGTTATCAATGGACAAACTGCATGAGACACAGTAAAGCATACAGAGTCCGCAAAAGCAAAATGCCTGTTTCCCAATAACTATTTCTGCAATGAATGAAGAAGCACAAATCTTTTCACTTTCCATAACTCATTTGCATGAATTTACTTTTTTTGCCTTAAGAGGTTGTTGTAATGTGTGTTAAAACACACAGTGCAATTTTAACTCCATAATATCATGGAAGAAATATTGTGTTAGTATAAAGTGTAAAAATATGAATGCTGTTAAATTCTTCAAACAGAAACAACAGTGCAGCACTGCTCAAAAGCACCACCCAAAGGTAGAAGTGATGTAAAGACATTTACAGAATGGTCTTTTTTGTGTGTGTGTTTTTGGGGGGGGTTGGTTTTGCGGGGTTTTTTTTGTTTGTTAATTCCAACAAAACCTGAATGTAAAAAATGACAGTGCGGTGAAACTTGACAGAGGCTTTTGATTGAAGTGACCGATTTCCACAGCTGCACCTGTAGGAAATTGATGATAATGCTGTCTAAACCATTCATTATGATTTGGAACTTTACTCAAATTAACACTAGATTTATAAATTTGCTAGGCATGTGTTGTAGATAATATGACAAAGTACTGTTTTCAACTGAAAATTCCTTTGACCCGATTTTATAAAAAGCATGCAAAACTGGGGAAGAGAATTTATTTCTAAAGCCTTCTGAAATAGCTGAAGTTGTATTTTTGAAACAGTATGCATGTAAGTGAAATATATTCATTGGGCAAATTCAGCTATCAATTGTATTCATAAATTTTCTTTATTATAATTATAAAGGTAAAGGATAAGACTTTTTCATATTACCAACAATCAGTTGCTTCTTAGACAAAGAACATTTATCTTTCTGCTAATCGTATTCACAATATTTTTAAGGCTGAAATAAGCAACAACTTAGCATTTATAAAAATACATAAGCATAAACTTTGAGTATAAATCATGTGATGCTAATCACGAACTGCTAACTGGTAATATATTTTGATGGAATAATTATTTTAACAGCTTATTAGCCAGATACTTTAAATGAGAGGGATTTGATGCATTCTTGTTCAAAACAGTACACTACACAAAGGAATAATATATTAATTTTCTTTATGTTAAACTTTTGCAAAAAGACTCTAGATATGAGGAAGTATAACATTGCCATATATCTTCCAGATTTAAGTAGGTTAATTTGCTGGGGGATGGTTTTGCCCTTTTTACTGACATTCATTGCTCAGAAAGAAAAGTTGAGAAATTGTGAAGCAAGAGATACACTGAAACACCAAGTCACTGGAACACAGATCAAGTACTAGAAATATTAAGAAAAGATAGCACTTGGCACAGAATACAGATCTCTCACCTGCAGTCATAGTTACACAAATACCTTCAATATGAACATTTTCCTTACTAGAGTTGCCTTTGTCTGCATAAGTGAGTAGAACCAAAACCACACAGAATGGTTATTTATTAATGCAGAAAGGATGCAGTATAGAGTTTGCTCTGCATGCTTCTGTTGCAAGGGTACAGAAATAAGCCAATCTACAAAACTCCCTCATCAAAGAAACAAGACTTGTAGTAATTCTGTTCTTGTAAGTATGCCTACACTGTGATTTTACCACCAACTGGATAATTTCTTCTTGCTTCTTATTCCTCTTTGCTGAGGAAGCCAGGGAAATAACTAGTTGTTAGGATAGACACAACACTGAATATCAAAATTGGGTTTTCACAAATGTATTGTAACACAAAATCTCATTTCAGCCTGGAAAATGTACTGAGTTATGTTAAATCCACAAAGGATTCTCCAGCATGTTCCCTTTTTCTTTAAACCTCAATACATTTCTGCAAAGCAAACTTACAGAGGGTTTTTAAAGAATATTTGCAATAGTGTGAGATACAGTCCTGGTACTTCAGATTTTACGAACCCTGCAAAACGGGAACAGACTTCTTTTTGTTAAAGGAACCTACTGTTTTTCAACGGAAATCACCCTGTACGGCAGGGCATCTCCTGCAGGCTGAGAGGAAAGCTAAGGCTGCAGAACTGCATCTATAACAACGATACACACAGGCTCACAGGCAGGTAGCTGCAGGGCTTACTGCACAGATGCTAGAGGCCCCTGTCCTGGTTTCAGCAGGGATAGAGTTAATTTCCTTCCTAGTAGCTGGTACAGTGCTGTGTTTTGGATTTAGGGTGAGAACAATGTTGATAACACATTGATGTTTTTAGTTGTTGCTAGGTAGTGTTTATACTAGTCAAGGACTTTCCAACTTCCCATGCTCTACCAACTGAGAAGGCTGGAGGGACACAAGAAGCTGGGAGGGGGCACAGCCAGGACAGCTGACCCCAACTGGCCAAAGGGACATTCCACACCATGGGACATCATGCTCAGTATAAAAGCTGGGGGAAGAAGGAGGAAGGGGGGGATGTTTGGAGTGGTGGTGTTTGTCTTCCCAAGTAACCGTTACGTGTGATGGAGCCCTGCTTTCCTGGAGATGGCTGAACATCTGCCTGCCCATGGGAAGGAGTGAATGGATTCCGTGTTTTGCTTTGCTTGCGTGCGTGACTGTTGCTCTACCTATTAAACTGTTTTTATCTCAACCCACGAGTTTTCTCACTTTTACCCTTCCGATTCTCTCCCCCATCCCACTGGGGGGGGGCGAGCGAGCGGCTGCGTGGTGCTCAGTTGCCAACTGGGGTTAAACCACGACAGCCCCTTAGCCTTTCTACTCAATAGAAGCCAATGTCAGACTCCAAAAAGATCTTAACTGTGTAAGGGAGGAAGACACTGAGGGCACCCCAAGCTCTTTCTATCAAGCAAATTACAGGTGATAGGAGAGACCTTCAACTACCATAGTAAGATTTTCTCTCCTATCCATGCATATGTTGTAGGAGGAGGTGGGTAATTGGTTCTCACCTTCCAGAGAAGGCAGCGACGCTGAATTGTTAAATGCTGTTGTCCAGTCCTTCCTCCCTCTCTTCTCTACAGATAAAGAGAATAGATTAAAATTTCCTCCTAATCTAGAATAAGATGTTGTAATTTTAGATCAGACAAGCTTTATGGACTGTATGAACATTATTTACAGGAAAGGGTGCAGAGAGGAACACATACCTCCCCACATCCTTGCAAGAATCAAAAGGTTCACTAGCAGGTATTTGGAGACTGTATGAAAAGCACTAGTAATTCCTTAAGTAGTAGTAACCTACAGTTTGAAACAAGCATATATATACACACATGGTCTAGATGCAAGAAGTTTGCCCTCCACATTAGTCTGATCTCGGCAGTTCATTGAAGGAGCACGGATTATGCTCAGGCAGCCAGCAGACACCTCTCACTGCAAAGCATACGCTCACTTTTCCTCAATTGTTACCAACTTTGTGCACTAAGATCGCTTTCTTATAAGGTATCATTAAGGAAATTCCCAGGACAATGACCCTATACAGTATGTACCAACTTCAGCCATTAGAAAAACAAATGCAATCAGTAATGGAATTACCTGCGATTTTCAGCTTTCTCACTCTTCTAAGCACAATATGCTTAGAAATGTTGATGAGAAACTGTTCATATAAAGATTTCAGCCCAACCTCAAGCATACTTGGAATTGTGTCAAGGTGGTCAATCTTTTGTGATAAAGAGATCAAATTCCCTGTTAGAATTACCCAAGACGTCAAATTCCCCATAGAGTTTTAAGGAGACATTCACTTCAGTCCACTCATTTGCAATGTATCATTTAGAAAAGTCTTTTTTGCCACTATTAACAAAATTGTTCAGTATCAGACTACTTAATAATCCGAGTTCCACTGCAACATACTTATTAAAAATTAGCTTAAGTTTTTCTGGTTTTGATTCTTTCGGTGGTTTTGAGACCAGTTCCTCTTACTTGCCCTTTCCCTTTCTGACTGACTCTCTTTAATTCATAAGCTTTTCATTAGAAGTCGGCCCAAACAGGAACCACGCATCCAACTTGATGCTGCTGATTCAAACCTACTTTGATTCCAGACTTCCATGAGGAATGCTTTCAGTACTCCTATAGGATTTGACTAACAACTTCTGACAAACTCAAAGATTCAGCATCTGGGAGTTCATTATCTACACCAACACATGAGCAGAAGCAGGAGCTGAATGTAACACCCTTGTCTTTATCTCTGAAAGAAACACTCAGGCATGTCTAGCAGAAATAATTGAGACAGGAGATCATAATACCAGAACGTATGAGCAGATGAGTTAAAAAGATTATCTGGGCTCCCTCATGACTCCCTCTGTGATGGACCTTAGACAGTAAGGAGAACGTACAGGTATCCTGTTCCTTAGTACAGGAGAAGCGTCTGATATGGCATCTCAGTCTTTGCCTTTTCAAATACATCAGTGTTGGCACTTGACACTGGTACAGGTCTCACGGTGTTCAACTCGGGGATCAGTGCTTATTGCTCAGATCTCATTTGTCACTCATTTGTTCTTAACAAGTTTGAGAAATAAGGATCCCCAAGGCAGAAACATCCACACTAATTACAGATACATAAGAAAAGTTATGAGATGTTTGGTGGGAATTACTAAAGATAATACAGGTAGTAGATATATTTCAAGTAAGAAAATGTCAGGAACAAAACATTTTCAACTCCTGAAATAATGGAAACTTTAAATCTTTACTCTCTAACTGGGACATCGTACTCTTATTATGTCATTGTAAAACAAGATGGCTGGGTAGCAGTATTCAGCCTGAGCACATTTTCATCATCAATATTCAACACCTAAAGCTGATGGAACACAGTGCCGGGAGAAAGTTATATCAGCCCTCCAACAGGTGAGGAAAGTGGGATGAAGACTTGTGGTTGTGTTATCATTTATACCTTCCATACACCTGCAAGAATACAGGTAGAAAGGAAGACCTCCAAGCAGGCTTTTAATGAGAAAACTCTACACCAAGGGCCTTCTCAATACTCCACTAGCCCTATTAACCTTAGAACAGAATTCATTTACACTGAGAATCTATCAAGAAAAGAAATACAAACAAAATGCAAAAGGTAAAGAGACAGATATAAAGGAGGAGAAATAACAGAAGGAAAGTTGTACCTCAGAGTATTTAGACAAAGAGCTATTTCAGAGGAACAGATGCTCACCCTTTCAAGGACCATGCCCCCAAGGGTAGACAAGAATCAAGAAAACTCCATCAAACTGAGTCCAAAAGAATTCATGAGCCTGAGTTGAGATGCTGAAAAGTAATACCTACAAATTGATCTAGATTCCTCCCACTTTCCACTCAAGCATTTTATTTATCACTATTTCAACATTACTCTTTATGTGAATTGCTTTTGCAAACTGGTGATATTCCAGCTTACAAAACAAATTTTACAAAATGAGATTATTGTGTATTTTAAATTACAGAAGTTCTTACCCATTTACACTGATCTTTTTTCAAAATACAATTAAACCATGTATTTGGTCAAATGGACATAATGTTTTTTGCTCTTGAGTTCTGAAAACATGACAAAAAATAAATATGAGACTAAAAATGTCTTCTCTATTAGTAATTAAGTATTAAATCCCTTTTGCGTAATTTAAAAATTGCAAAACGTAAAATATCATGAAATAGATAAAAATTGCAGAGGCTGTATAAGCAAATAAATAAGATCAGAATGGAGTGATCTTTTTATTATATGCATCTTATGTTATCACAAAGTTTCACATGTTCACAATATTTTCCCCTATTTATTGACATTAAATCACTTTAAGGGGAGTGGAGTGGAAGGGATGTGAAGAGGATTACTGCTATCATGTACATGTTAGGAGGCAGCAACATGCAAAGAGTCTCCAGTTATCTAACAGGACCAACACTTACTACCATTACTAAAATTACTATTAATAAATATCCTGAAATGGACCACACATCACATACCGCAGCTCCTGTTTTATGGGAAAAAATATTGCATGCACTATAGCATGAGAAAAAACAAAACAATGCTTCAAGATCTACCATTACTATGGTGTAGATTAAAGGACTCAAGATTTCTGATTTTATTTAAACCGGTAATTTGCAAAGTCCATTGGCTCTCCTTGAACTAAAAGCTGCAGATCTGCCCTTTTCTCCTCTGTACTTTCAACATAATAGGTATTATTACCCATAACTTTTTATTTAAAAGAATTGTGTAGCCAGGAAAATGAATGAATTTAATTATCAATGCAGTGTGAAAAAAATCATTAGAGCAAGAGCCTGGAACACTACGTATTAACAATAAACAAAGGCTATTAAAAACAGTTTTAAAAAGTGTCATTCTTTCTTAAATTCTTAAAATGTAAATAATGCAAACACAGAAACAAGAGAACCATATGTAAACATCTGTAGTTATTGGCAAAAGATGACCCTAAGAAAATGCTAAATGACTGACTGGATCATTTAACTTTAAATCTATACTTTATGTGGCAATATGGAGAGGTCGTTTGATTGCTATGCATAAAAAATGTAGAATTCTAATATGATCTAAAAGTTTCACCTTCATAAGACAAAATTTTCATTATAAAATTGTATTTAATGGTATTCATACATATCTGCCACCTCAGTTTTGTAATATTATATTTCTATAGGCTGTCGACTATGCATTATAGAAATTACTATTTAAAAATAGAGTAGAACTTTTTTCCTTTATACTTTACAAATTCTCCAGTTCCCTTCGTAGTTGTATAATGAAAACATGTGGCCTCAAAACCAAACTGCAAGTTGTTGCACAAAAGAATTTCATCAGCTAGGAATCAGCATTTTCTGGGCAAAAAGGTATTCTCAGCCATACGTTTCAGTCTCCATTCTCTGCATCTGGACGTTTATACTGAGTCACGATTCAGCCTTCGAGGATTTGGAAAGGGATTTTTGTATTTTCATCTTATGATTTCACATAAATTAATGAATAATCTGGGCCAATTTTTTTCCTTCCCAGCAGCATGCAAAGCTTCCTAAATACTCAAGAGAACAATTTAGACCAAAAGTTGTGGCTACTGAAAATTTATGTAATCAAAAGAAGAAAGTACATGAAATATGTACTGTTGCTTTGAAAAAGCAGGTCAAAATCCTAACTTCAGATTTCTACTACAGTTTACAAATGTACTTCCAGATACAATTTGGCCTTGCTGATTAAACTTTAATTTACTGGAGTTCTGACTCAGAGCTGCTTTTCAAAGTATACTTATTTACTTCATTATTTGTTTAAAAGAAATGCATTGGTATAATACTTCCCTGCCACTTATTTAATTCCAAAAAAATGCTATTAGATAGCACAGCTACACACCCACTAGAACAGCTGGTTGTTAATTGGGTTGGGAAGGAATTGTAACTGGAGCTGAATGGAGTAATACCGATGGATAGGAAACAGCCACAGGAAATCATAAGTAAGGGTAGAGAGCGTTGCATAGAACGTATCAAAGGTCAGTTTTTTCTTATGTATAAGTGGTCTTGAAACAAGCAGTATTTCAAAATTGGAATATTTATGCTGATGTCTTAACAAAAAAAAATTGATATAGTATATAAAGAACAATTAGAAAATTACATAGTTTATAAAATTACTTACTGTATTAAGTCCATTAGTGGTTCTTTAAGATGGGGTTTCTTTTTTGTGGTGATGCCCTTCGTAATGAAGTCATACAACATTCTGTACGTTTCCCAGCCTTAGGCTTTATTCTGTAAGACATTTCAGACTATTTAACTTTACTACTGGGAATATTCCCTATTGATTTCAAAGGGATTACTTGTAGAAGTAACTACAAGCAGAAGTATTTGCAGTAGTGGAGTCTCAGACATCTTTTCCCACCCTTTTCCCCTGGAGAAATCAGAAGGGAATCTAGAGTTTGAGAGACATTACACTAGAGAGCTAAAAAGTTACAAAGAACAAAAATTTTAAGTGAACCATACTACATGCCAAGAAGTCTTCCTAAGTGTGGGGCTTGAAACTAACTGGAGATCTTACCGGGGGAAGAATGAGACAGTAAACAGATTAGAAAGATACAGGAAATAAATGTGAACCAGATTTACCCATGTTGTTCAGCAGTGAAACTACTGAAGGATTTATGTTAACAGCATTAATGATATTCATGCCAATCTAAACTTAGGCATCTCATTTAGCAGACTGCACAGGTTTCCTCTACAATCAAAGGAGAAAATTTTCCTCCTGAGCGCACAATTATCAGCAACAAAGTCAGTGTCTAAAACTTGGTAGAGGGGTTACTCCAGAAAGATGTCAACAGAGCCATCCCACCCCCAGACTCTCAAAGGAACCCAGGAAACGACTATGTTCCAGCCTAGAGGAGAAAGAAGTCAGGAGTATCCTGCAGAGCAACCTCTGCCCCCTGCTATTTCATAAATGCCAAACTCACCCGTGGCACCTCTCTAGAGAACCTGCTGGAGCCCTCATTATGACAGCCCATGCCCAATTCCCACACAGATGAACCTGTTGAGCTTACCAGGAGTAAACTTCCTCCCTTTGTCACTTACAGGTGACTGTGCCTTCCACAGTGATTAAAAAAAAAGCTACCTGGGAATATAATGGAGATCAGGCCAAACCACATTCACTACATCATCTACTAACTGAAGCCATTACCTACATACCTTCATTGTTTTCCCACTTAATCATTCAGCCAGAGTGGGCACAAAAAATTTTATCCCACTTGGTTTCAGACTTTGAAGTTTTGAGGATTTATTTTGAATGCATAAAAATGCTTAAAAAAAAAAGTTCAGATAGCTAAAGTAGGGGGGATCAGGAGTCAGATTATGTACGTTCTATTTGCATTCTTGTATGGACTCACTGTGCAGTCCTCAGCATGGGGCACTTTCCAGGAAATATATTCTGCACTCTCTCCTAATCAACAATACATAGCAACAACATAGCAACAATGCTACAAAACCGTCTTGCAAAGTATTTGAGATCCTTGGATGGAGGGCATTTATCACAGCATTTTTTCTGATATTAACTGTGAGAAAATTAGTAGAATAAAGGTGGTCTTTTTTTCTTGTCCACTTGCAGCAGTGATTACAGAAAAGATGCACTTCATATGCCACAGTTTGAATCAATAGTGGAGCAGTGACAAAGAACCAGCATCAAAGAAAATATTTTGGAGGAACATAATTTATTTTTCTTTTTTTTATACATAATGCTACGGAATCATAGTTCAATCTTTGTATTTGCAAGTGAATAACCTCTATCTGAAAGTACAATTCATATGTGAGCTAAAAAGAAAATGTCTTTCTTCAGCATTCCCACTATTAGGCAAGCAGATGGCTCAATCTAAATGACCATGTGAAAGAAAGAAAAAAAAGACCAACACAGATCAATATCCTCACCATGATTCCTGCATGCCGATAAATACCAAACCATCAGGAGCAACGGCAGAGGGAAAAAGAGCATCAAAATACCATTTTAGGAAAAAACAGTAAATAGCTAAAACCAATCTGAAAACAAACAGCCCATAGACTTAATAAAAAGAAGGTAAACAACAGCCAAAACAGCTTTACTCTTAACGTCAATGCCTGTGGTTATCTTTTATGTAAGTAGCAAAATAAACCACCATAAACCTCTGTGTATCACATACATATACCATAGTGAGAAATATATCAAAAAGAAAGAAAAATTAATACTTCCACATAGACAAGACACTCTATTTTTCTGTTTGGGTGGGGGTTTTGGGGGGGTTGGGTTTGGTTTTTTAGTTTGTTGGGTTTTTTTTTATTAAAGCAAATAAATAATAATTTCTTCTTTTTCCAATGGGCAAAACATACTCTTTTAGGAACAGTATGGTGATGTCAAACAGACAAAGAAATATCAGATACTAATCAGATGAGAGCTAGCTCAACATTGGGAAAAACACACCAGGTCAACAGCTTTCAAAAATTCAACAGCAAACTTCCTTGCTGTAAGCAGACCTCTCTCCTGGCTGCGCCTCCGAGTCCATGGTCCTGCGTCACATGGATCCCTCCGTGGGTGGCATCAAGCAGCAGATCCATTGATTTGTTAAGATTTGTTGCTCTGAGGCACAGCTATTACGTATGTATGTGTGTTCAGGGATTTAAACAGACTCATCGTGAAACCACCAGTTCTGCCCTGACCTAGGCCTTAACTCAAGCAACAGAATGAACCAATTCTCTAAAGGCAAGGCAATAGGTAAGTCCATATCTGTAGATAACACCTTCTGCAGGAAGCAAGTTACTCTCCTGCAACAGAGTTCTTTCGGGTACAGCAGCTGATGTACGTACACTTACTCACTATTCCCCTTTTCAATCTAGCTTGTTAAAACAGTGTGAAAACAAAACCATAGAAGGTATCTATCTCAAATAAATATCAGAAACCTAAGAGAGCTGCAAGAACATTTATCCCTGCACAGTAACTACAACTATTATTAACTTACAGAATTCAGAGTACTTAAAGTTTCTGGGTGCAGATAAGTACCTGTCTCACAGTAAAAGCCAAGATCCCCTCATCTTTCTCAGCCTTTGCTCCTAACAAGCTAAAGCCACGGAATTCAACAACCAAGTTCTCACTGGAACTACTGATGAGGACCAGAAACTCAGGATGTGCAGTGGTTTGCTACACAGATTGAGCAAAGTCTAAGATATACTCCAAAAAGTTAATTAAGCACAATAAGTCATCCTCTGGTGGAACTACTGATAAACTTCACCTGACAAAGCACGTAGTTTATAGAGGAAAAGGGAAGATTAAAAGATTAATTTTAAAAGATATCCCAAAATTTTCCACATGGATATTTTGGGCTCGGGCACATCACTTCATCACTGTACAACACTCTGTAAGGAAATTTCAGCAGTCAAGTCTTGTACTACAAAGGTTTTTCTTCCCATGTTACTTCAAGTGAAACACTGCCAAGGAAAGCTGAATTTCAGATGCCTTGAAAGGTTCCAAAGACAATTCCTTAAGACTGCTGAACAAGTTGTTAAAGGTTGATTAATCATCTGGGTAATCAAAAGCAAGCTATTAGAAAGCATCTTAACTATTGGCTGTGCAAATTCTCAAAATTCTTGAGCAGAATATCAGATACGTGAGCTTGAGAAACAATAGACCGAGAGCCAAGTCCAGAGACAATGCAAAACCTCTGTGCAATCCTGATGGAGCCTGTTCTACTTTGTCCAGCATTTGAACCTATAGCTTGCACACATGACAATCACTAGAATAAGGTTGTCTGTGCTGACACAGAACACAAGGGACACTCTATTGCTTGAAATCAATGGACTTTGGAATAGATACTTGATAAACCATTTTTGTTTCCTTAAATAAAAGTCACAAAATTCATAAAATAATATCTTTTAAGAAATTTAAATTATTTATTTTGCACTTTTGTCCTTATTTACTTGCCCATTTTCTACTATGATGTTATATCTTTACTAACTACACTCTGTTGTAATACAGTGATCTAAATGAACCAGCAATATGCATATTTCAGTCTGATCCAAGAACTGATCAGTATACTGAGATGCAATTTTTGCTTCGAGTTGCCTGTAGATGGAAGGGTGAGCTGACTGATAATCATATTTGATTTTTCAATTTTCAAAAATAGGACACTCTAAGAGAGTGAATTGTATTATATTATAAAGAAGTAATAGTAATTTTAAAAGCAGGTCGTGTTCACTAGTCTTAATTTCAGTCATTTAAACAAAGTTATCCTTTAAGCAATATTTATTTTCCTACTAAAAAAACAAACTTTCCTGCATGCATTTCCATATCTCATACGAACTCTATTATTCTTCAAAAACCAAAAGCCTCCATTAACAAAGATAAGAAATAGAATTCCATCGTGAAGCCCAAATTCAAGAAGATATATACTCATCAGCCCACTGACTATTCCAATCATAGCTGAATATTTTACTAATTTCTAGAGGGACGCATTTGGCCATTGAAATTTTGGGATCATACCTAGCCATTTAAAACAAGGACAGTTCATAAGACATGAAAAAACCACAACAGACAGTATTACTAAACAAATACTTTAAAAAGCTCTTAGCACAAAACATCCTGCAAATCCCACACATTCCCATACGAACATCTGAAAACAGCCCTGGCTCAAGATCTGTCGAAACTTTTCTAACCCATGGTTTTATAACCCTGTAAATTTTGCATTTTATTTTAGGACATCAGACAAATGCATTGTATTTCTACTGTTATTTGCATACAAAAATGGTCAAAAGAGCAAAAAGTATATATTATGCCAAAAGCATAGAATATGCCAAATGTAAATTTGAACATTGCCAAAAAGCAACTGTAAATGTCATTTTATCAACGTGCAAATGGAATGTAGTGCAAATTAGGGTGGATTAACCTGTTTTTTAGAATTCAGACATCGCAAAGCTTTGGAGTTCACCAAACCACCCTTACATGCAGTCTCTTTGGCTGCCTTTAATCTGAAATACAGAGACTTTAAAGGCCTCAGAAGCTGACCTAAGTAAACTGACTTTTTTAAGTCTGAGAAGAACTTAAAGTTGAACTATATTTGCTAGAAAAAAATCTCACGTTTCTAATTTTGTGCCAGCAGTTCATACAGTATGTATAATATTTAAACATGCTCTAATTCTTATGTGTCAAAACAATCGTGTTCATTAATATTTCCATTGTGCCTGCACTACTTTCAATGTATAATTTTATAAGAACCATTCCCTAGCTACTTAGTACTCATCAAGGAACTCAAAAGAAATGGGAATCAAAAATTGCAACCACTATAGCCAAATTACATATTGATATAAGCAGTGCTTAACTAAACCTGTTCAGAGACCTGGAGTAGACAGAAAAAATCCCCATTTTATAAATACAGGGAAATAATCTAAGAAACGTGTGAAATATTCCTAATCTTTTTCCAGCATGGAGAGAATCCATTTGCCATAAGTCTTTTCTCCCCCCTCAGAAATATAATCCACACCACAGTCATGGCAAAATGCAGTTTCTAACTATTTCAAGAAAGGAAAGGAGAACGTTTGTAAGTTTTCCATTCACTTTAATGAAATCTTTCTCTGTCTCTCTCTGTTCTCACCAGTTACAATAAATCAGAGATATTCAGGTAGAAAAGCCAACACAATAACTCTGAGAAAAGAAAAAAAAAAATGCATAACATTTTGATAAGTGTTAGACAGCTATTTTCTAAGGAATTCATCAGGCCTACTTACAACTTTTTTAAATTAGCTGACAATACATCTCTTTAGACTCGTTGCATTTATCTGAGAGGTGTTAAGTATCATTCATCTTTACATCTTCATCAACAGTGAACATTAAGATTACGAAACGATGGTAAATTGGAGTAAAATCTCTATCATTTTGGCTAGATTTGTGAACAAGCATTAGAACAAACCCATCAATACAGGAAGAAAGTGAAAAGATTTAGCTTAACCAGAGGCAGTTTAAACATGAGCTGTATATCTTGCATGTCCTGTGGAAAAGAAGTTAACACAGTATGCAAAGCACCTTGGCACTCCTAATGCAAAATCTCAGGAGCTCTGCAATGTACTGTAGTGACTTCTCACTGAGGAAATGCATGAATTTACATACTCAGTACCAGGTAGCAGCAATGGAACAACAGCTCTATATAATAGATTGCAAGCTGGAGAGCTACAGAATAGCAGATTGGGGGATGTTTAGAGGAGCTTCGTAAATGATTGTGGACCTCTACTGGAAATATCTCTACAGCCTAGAAGGAAAATACACTCTGGAAAACATACGCAGTTTAGATAAACTCCACTGAAACACTGTATGATTTTAGGCTTTGGGTTTTTTTTTCCCTGGGCTTCTAGCTGTTGGTTGTCAAGATCTGTGGAATAAAGCACTACCTACTCTCTCTCTCTCCTGCCCTTGACATTTAAACAGACAAGCCAAAAACCTTAAAAGTAAAGATAGACAAAACTGCTGATAAATGGTTTACCACTGCAAACTGTAACACATTGAAACTTCAGTCCTGGCCTGGCTGTCAGAGTTCTTAAAAAAAAGAGAGAGAGGGAGGGAGGGAGGGAGGGAGGGAGGGATGGCACACGAGGGCAAGGCTGTGGCTGTGGGCTACCTGGGCTTCCGTAAGGCCTTTGACACCGTCTCCCACAGCATTCTCCTAGAGAAGCTGGCGGCTCACGGCTTAGACAGGTGTACTCTGTGCTGGGTCA
>NW_008824401.1:4281259-4293832 GCF_000699105.1 Pygoscelis adeliae | reverse complement strand
TTCTGTTGCTAGGAAGTTTTATACTTGTTCTTTCTCTCTGGGGGATTTCAATTGTTCTTTCTTTAATCTAAAAATGAAAATCATCTAGATTGAGAGCATATTTTTTTCTATGGATAGGAAAACACAGCAGAGGCACGACCTTCACTTGGAGGGTTTGTTACACACATTCCAGGCAGCTCTGAACATATTTCACTACCCTGGAAGTGATTGTGATGTCCAGAACACTGAATTATGTCATTAATTAAGGAATCGGGCAGGAGGTAGCTGATTATAAGGGAGAGAGAATCTGTACTTACACAAAACTATTTTCATAATCAGCAATGATAGAAAGGGAAATAAAGAAAAATTACCTTGTGCTTAATACAAGTGTCCTGGTATATTGTTTTAAAAGATTGCTCTGTATGTAAAAGATGCTATTTAGCTTCAGTGGTCAGCCAAAAGCAAAGCGTAGGTTTTAATAACCTTGCCTTAGCATGAAAAAAGACACAACAAGATTTTGGTTTGGATAGCAAACTTTCTAATTTCTCTCAAAGTACATATGAGAAAAAGGTAGGATAAGTGCCATAATCCATTTAAATTCTCTTTTTTTAATGTTGATTTTAACTGAAACAAAATGTGCAGCATGCAAGAGCAAGAATACCATTTACTAGAGTATCAGAGATTAGTTCATTAATGGGTTCAAGCAACTGGCCATGCATCAGCATAACATTAGAGGCTAACTGATTTCCCTCTGTAAGCCACTTATACAACTGAGCGTTTGCAAATCATCTCAAGATGTATGTCAGAGAGAGAGATGACAGTGTTAAAGAAATACATTTTTCATTTATTCTATTAGTAATACACACTACTGAATATGTTATAGTGCAGACAATAAAAGAGACTTATTTTTTAACCAGTTTGGCAAGCCAGAACACACATTACCTGCAATGTGCCTTTTTTCTATAAGACACAATTTAAGTAAGATTTCACTGAACAATAACAGGAGTTGATGAAATTATGGTTTTGCCAAATTCCCTACAGGCTTATGTTTAGATTTTCAAAGAGGCATCTGATTTCCTTCTTAACCATATAAAGAAAACCCCAAATTCATTGATGTTAAGCAAAACAGCCAAAGGTGGGCATGTGCTTAAATACCTGACCAAGTCAGAGCCTTAAAAATAAGGAAATTACAGAGGTTATGCAAAACAATCACTGCTGTGCTTCTTAACACAAAGGCCAGAGCAGTCACTGTGTAATGTACACAGACGCCAGGTAGGATTTGTAAGTGGCCACGGGGTAAACCTCTCAAGTATGCAAAACATTCATGATTTTTTAAAAAAGAGAGGTAAATAGGCTACAGACAGACATAGTTTCCTGTCTCTCCCAGTATTTTTGCTTGAATTAGGCGCAGAAGATACACATGAGATTGCTGCAGCAACTTTTCATTCCCGTATGAATCAAAATATCGCTTGCCAGCAAACTGAATTCCAAAGTGACCCTAAAGACAATAGTGACCAGCACTTTATCACTTATTCATGGAAAAAAGAAGCTTGTGAGAGCAGCCTTCACAAGGTGAAGATAGGCAACAACAAGAACCATCAGGAACTTGTGTATAAAAATTTCAGATACTTGATTATTCCAGGAGCAAGAACCAAGCTAACAAAGCTGGAAGTACATTAACTCTCTAAGACAATGACCAGAGACTACACCACATCCCATATTACAAAATGGGAGTGCGTAGCAGCTCTGAATGTTAAATTTTAAACAAATCAATTCCAGCACTTCTTACAGCAAAAATAAAATGGTTAAATAGTGTATTTTTAAGTCATAACTAATGGGTAGCTCTTACAATTTTCAAGGACTATACACAAATGTACACATTGCTAAAAGGTGCCTAAATAATCAGTGAAAGAGAGGAGTTAGAGAGGGGTATGGGCAGTCCTTTGGAGCAGGAGGTGAATGTTCTTCACAATTCCTCTTTCTCATATTTCATAATGGGGTAACTGAAAAGGTCTTCCATTCACAGGAAGCATGAATTTACATTTCCAAGGAAACTTTTACTAGGAAAAGACTAGAAATCTGCATTTTAAAAATGAAAGTCCAAATTCTCTTCTACAGGCACTTCAAATTCCAAGTCTTATTCTGAGAAAAGAGCATGTAACATTGCCATATTATGAATATTGAAAAATTTCTCTGCCAGATTTCAACATATATCTTTGGGGGGCTTTTGCTTTAGTCCACCTCAGAAACCTCTGTTCCACTATTTTTTTTACCTGGAAGACATGAAGCTCTGGAGAAGAAGACTGAAGGAAAAGTCTTTGATATCTTTGTGTTATCACCTGCAGTGTGCATCAGCAGGGAGCAGTGCGAAAGCCAGCTTGCAACTCTGAGAATCCACTGCCAAAAATCCACAGCAAGAGATAGACACAGTGATTTGGCTGGAAGCATAGTTCAAGTATTACTGCAGCAAAGATGCTGATGCTTAGCAGCCCCCAGGTGGGCAAGACCCCAGTCGACAGGCTCCCCATGCAAGCTACTCTCATTCACTCTACATACTGACTTCTGCCTTTTTTCTTGCATCTGTTTTTATATTTAAACTCTTAAGGTTACTCTTTATCTATATTGCTCTCTAACGAGACAAAACTGCATTGAATCATTAAACATTTTCATAGCTTTGTTTTCATCTAAACTTATTTTCTCTTTTCGTTCCAAGTCCATTTTGCCTCAGGAAATTTTTCTTCTTCCATCTACGTTCTCAAGCAACTAAGCCTATTTTTGTAAGGCTAACAAGTAATATTCATCCATTTTTAAATACTGACTTATTGACTATGGATTTAGGCTGTTTTCATTCCTTCTATCCCCCCACTACCACAACTATAACCTGAGCAGCTGCAGATGAATTAAAAAATAATTAAATTGTTTTAGATAGAAAGAAGAGAGTAGGATAGTAAAGAGAACTTTATATTTATCCCTTCAGCATCACTAGTTGTCAATATACAGCTGCTCCCTCATGTAAAGAAATGAAAAGTTAAACTTAAAAAGTAATTGATGGGAGTTAAAAGTACACCCTGAAGAAATCGAATACAGAATGCATATTTAAAACATTTTTCCTTATATATCTACAATAAAGCATTTGATCATGTTTACTAACTTAAGAATAAATGTGCACATTAGCAAAAAAGAACTATGATTGCTAAATTGCTAAATTCTACATAGCAGAATATGCAGGCATTCTTTCAGCAGACAAATACACCATTTTTCCCTCATATTATAGCAAGCTATTCAAGGACTTCACTGGGAATCATGATACACTTTTTGTAGTATTTATTCTTAATGAGATTACACTAATCAAGCTTAAATTAACATTTATTCTGCATATACATGCAGAATTAGTGTGCACGTACACATGTGCAGGCTGGTGAAAGTATTACTGATCCAAGGAATAATGTGCATGTAGTAGAATGCTCTTACCATTAAGAAAACTGGTATCAAGAACTCTGCAAATATGCCAGGAGATAAAAGTCACCATATTACTGCAGTCTGTTTCAGGAACAGATAAAGTATGCTATTATCTCATATACTATGGAATACACAGAACTACAAACAGAAGTGTTTCAATTCAATACAATATGAAAAAATTCAAAATAAAATGAAAAGTGTCTGAAAACAAACGAACACAATTACACAGCAGAGTTGTTAATTATGATTATTTATGATCATCATTTAGAACTGGCATCATCATTATAGTTTTCCTTCCAAATTTCTCTTAAGATGCATCATTCCATAGCAACTCAAGGATCTATATGAATGACTTAACAGCAGTTTAGGGCTCTAAAAGGTGTCTTACCCAAGCCTGATGTTGTTAATGTTATAAACAAGACTGTAATATTGAATTTATTTGAAAATTTAAAGTAGGCAATTTATGATGGACATCTCTTGTGAAGCATCATCAGGCTAGTAAACAAAGTATTTGCAACCACTGAACAGGTCTCCGCTGTGAGCAATCGGCTCTCCACCATTCCTAAAAAACAATCACCAAACTCATGGGTGTAATCCATTCAGTCCATTGCCACCTGCTACACTGAATATTTCATCAGAAATGACAAGGCTTTTTCCTTCTCTCTCCCTCCCAACCCTGCTTTTATATTTGCTCGCTTGACAACTTGTCACTGCCACATCACTGCCATGCTGGCTGTCCTTGAAACCTGACCTCTGCAGCTTTCTGCGCCCAGTGGTCATGCCGTCCCTGTCTCACTCCAACCATTTCTGACAGGAGACATGCTGATCTCAACAGCAAGTCCTGGCACCTGAGACACACTGGGATTACACAGGTAAATCAGGGTATTCCATGTTGTCTCCTAGCTAACAACAGAGGGAAAAACATGACATCTTGAACAACAGATCTTACATTCGCATATTCAAAAGATTCATCATGCTTTTACAAGCAGATGGGCAAGATTGTTTCCCCTTACTCTGAGAGGGCAAATCATACATATAAAATAAAAGAAAATAAAAAAACCAGAAGACTTTGTTTTGGTTTTAATTTAAACAGGGTCGGTTATTGAGGAAGACACTAGATAAAACAATGAATTAAAAATAAAGAAGGTGAGCAGAAAGGCTTGTTCACCAATCTAAAACAGTTTCAATTATATCTTTTATTAGAAGCATCTCAGTTTATTTAGCTTTCATGTGAATCGTGTGCCTAATAAGGTGTATGATTTGATTCCACAATGGTACAATCTACTTAAAAATAGGTATATTTGTAAAGAAAGGTAAGGTTTCTCTTTAAAATGGCATGTTTGTAACTTTTCTTGAAACGTCTGTGTAGAGAAGAACATGAACTATTTTGACTGAAATAAATGCTTTCATGGAAAACAGTGAACCCTGGAGATTATGCCGATTCTTGAAGAACTTCATACTGTTTTAAGCAGGTGACAGTAATGTCATCGTCTGAGCTTTTTGCCTTCCACACTTGCACAACAAAAAAAAAAAAGAAGTTTTACATTGGACAGAAAAGCTCGGAGCTACCCATGCAGATAGCACCTTAGCACAGCCTACAATTAACGTACATCAAGATCAGGTCCACTACCATTACCTTATAGCCAATACTGCCTTTTACTATGAACAAACCATAGTCAACACCACGTCTAAAATGAGAAACAGTTTGCATTTAATGATTATAAACATCTTACACTGCTACCTACATCACGACCAAACTGGACCAGGTAATTTGGATATTCCCTGCACATTAGCACTGTTAATTATCCCACAGGATATCATACATAGCATACGAAACCATAAGAGTAAATTTTAAGAGAGAGAAGATGCCCATGAGGATAGTATTTAAACACATTTTGCTGTGCATTTACAGTTTTCCATCTCTCAGTTATCTTTTGCCATTAGTAAATAGCTACGGAAAGCCCCTGGATTCCTTCCTAAAACTATTCATGCCCGAAGAATATGATATTATGCTTGGCGATGCTTCAAAGGCTAGTAGTAGTTATTTGACCACATTTAGTTTCAATATTCCTAAAAACATTTCATTCCAAAATGTACTAACAAATGCTCAATTTTTCGCAAATCTCTGTACTACATGACAGATCATTATCAAAATCACGGGCTTTAAGTTTGAGTAAGAATTTTAATGCACACAGGCTACATAGCATTCCTTCTCCATGTCTCACACTAACATTACTATTTAATCATAAATTTAAGAGCCTATTCAAATTAAAGTATCCAACATTATCTCCTTTGGTTGTTGAATGCATTCAAGAGGGAATACACCCTTTAGGCACTGTTCACTGAAGAAACAAAATGGGGGGCGGGGGGGGGGAGAATCGCAAAAAGCATTTAATCTGGTCTTTTCACCTGCATATGCTTCAGGCAAATGAAAGTGAAATAGTTTCCATTTTCACTTGTCACAGCTCAACTACCTGGATGCATAACATTTTGTGAGTATCACTTGTTTTAGGTAGGCACTCATCTACAGTTACCATCAAACCAAATTTAAAAACAGAGTAAACACTCGAATCAGATGTAGAATATAGATTTCAGTTTGGAAAGTTAATGCAACCCTCAGCCCGATTAGGAAGATTCACCACATCAACCACAAGTTTGCAAGCTCGGGGTGAACAGACATCCAGACATTTCAAGGTGTGAACCCTACTTTAAACGCAACCAGAGTGAGTACACGCGCACACTGCCGCAGCATAATCCCAAGCCTACATTCAGGGATGCTAGCCAGCAAAAGTCCCAAGCAAGTTCATGCAGACAGCCTGTGTAACCTTCCATCTGATCTTTCCTGAAGGAAAATTCTGATCTAATGACAGTGCCATTGTTTGCTCCCCTGCTAAACTACAGGAGGCAGCAATTGGTAAGGTGGTTTATGAGTTCAAGAGAAATTCAACTGCTAATGTTTGAGGTTATAAAAGTGGAGAAGATGATACAAGGGAGGTGTTGCTTAGTCTCATGTAATAAAGGAGGGGATTCTAACAAAGGAAACACAGAGTGAATACAATTTAGTAGGCAAAATTCTGTCAGCGTGTTTTACAATGTTCTCGGGGAACACACTGTTAGGAGAGAAGTGATCAACTTCCTGAACTAGAAAGAGTTCATAGCAGGTGAGAACAATCTAAAAAGGGCCTGTGCATACTTGTGGTCAGAAAAGCTTTTTTGAAAACAGATAACACCTACAGCAACGTGCTCCAATAGAAAACTAAAAAAAACCATGAAAACCTGTATTCTTTCAAAGTGTAATTATCTGTCCAATAATCAGGATCACTTTAACAATCTTGCTTTGACTGCATCCACTGAGTGTGAATCAGTAGGAGAATTCAGAGAGTAACAGAATTCTTGCAGAATTTAACCCTTTCTTGAAAACCCCAAGATGCAACTGAATTATCAGTGTGATGTAACTTATCAGCAACAGTTAAGACAGTCATGCTTGAAAACATATGTAAGCAAGTAGCAGAAATGATAGCACTTTTCTTCAAGAGAAATTTATGACATTTGTCACTTCTGTTCTCAAAACCCATCTGTCTATCAGTGTGCTCTCTGAGCACATGCAACTGAATGCTGTCTTCACAGCGTATCATGTTCTGCAGCATGCCTGGGAAAGCACTGCTGCCCCAGGCGCAGAGGTTTCTGGAAGTGCAATCTTCTCATTCCACTAATGGTGAAACTTTCATTTGGGCTTCTTTACAGTCCTCACTTTTCCAAGAGCACATCCTTTATCTACAGATTTAAGAAAACATACCTGCACTTTTAAAGTTCTTATGCTTGTATATACTCGAGTAGAATTTGCAGCCACTCAGTTCATGTACCACTCTGTTATGTGGACAAGGATGCAAATTCTAAGCTTCTTTGTCTAGCACAAAGAGCATGTTTATTACCATTTGAATCTGCAAATTACAGGAGCAAAGACATGCATAATATTGTGTAAATAAAACCTAAGGAAGCTAAAGGCTCTGAAGAAGGGAGGGGGGGAATCAGCCCTTCAGACCCAAGAACACATACCGTTTAAAATATTTCCAAAAGTCACAGTCCAAAAAACAAGTATGATTTATGTCTCAAAGTATGATAACAAAAAGGATATGGCTAAAATCAAAGTCTTCAAATTAGCACAGCCTCTGTCAAAGCAGCTGTGATGGATTTTATTCGGCAGTAACAGAACCACAGGTTAAAAAAAAAAAAGACCCAGACAACTAAAAACAAAACAACAAAAAACCCACACCCACACCTTTTAAAAAAACCCGAAGAAAAAACAAAAAAAAAAAACACAAAAAAACCACCAGCAAACCATCAAGTTAATCTACCTATTTTTAACTAATTTAGCTGTACCACTGATACAGACCATTAGCCATGAAAGAAGTGTCATTCATTAGAGCTAAAAATCCAAAGCAGTATTATTAGGCTTCATAGTTTCAGATCCTTCTCGTGCTTCAGAAATATGTATCAACATTAAATTTAAAGCAAAAGGGAGTCTGGATTTTCCAAACAGATAGAATTAAAAACATAGGAAGAAAAATCACTGGAGAACTTCTAGCAAATGTGTTTTGGGAGTTGATAAGATTCTCAAAGCAGGATTCCTGAATATCTCAGGGACTCAGCTTACAGCACACTCTGTTCTGTATTTCTCTTTGTTTCCATAACAAACTTACATTTCTTCAGCTTTAATTAATGTTTGACATATTAAGCGCTGATCCCAGATCATACCCTTTCCATACACCTTTACAAATGTTCATGTCTTTTACAGCAGATCATAAAGTTCAAGGGCATAAGTAGATATACTGTAATTCAGCCATATGATTCATATGAATTCTGCTTTGCTTAACATACCCAGGAAACCCTCCCTTCCCCAAGAGAAAAAGAGTTCAATTCATAAAATACTAATAGCTTCATTATGCATGCTCAGAGGCTGAGCTGCACCAAGGAGTAGAGAATGGCAGAGCTGGATCTGGGTAAAAACAGTCACATGTTTAAAAGTCCAGCTTCAGGAATACTATGACATCAGAGTAACTGCTTCCATTTGGAAAATATATGTGACTTGTATAGTTCTCACATTTCTCAACTGAGTGTGTAACATAGGTGCACTACCACACTAGCCTGCACACAGGAAGTCTTAAAAAAAAAAAAAAAATTCTAATAGCTTTGAACTGATCCATTCATCTCAGTTTTGAAACCTACTGCCCTAGAGGTCCCCACAAAAGCAGGCTGCACAGACAGGTCTTAATAACCATGTTAAAGCAGAAGGAACTGCAGAAAAAGAATCAAACTGAGCTCCTGACCTTAGTTTGGTGGTGCTACGGTGGTATAGCTGCGAAGTCCAGCTACAAAACTTAAACCCCTTTGCAGTGAAGAGGCAAGTTAAACAATTTAGCTAGTGCTGGTTATCCAGTCCCTTACTACTCTACTACTACCTTTCTACATGTTTCTGTGCAGAAATTACATGCTGGTTTATGTATTATAGTTCCACATTTCAAAATCTATGCATACATGTTTTTGTGTAAAGATTACATCCTCCCAAAATGCTGGCCATTAGTTTTACAGAACAGGTATTTTTAGTCTGGTACGCATCCACAGACCAACGCAGCAGTAAAGACACGCAATCCAGACATCAAACGCCCTATTGCTCTGCCTTGGCAATGGCATGTCTCATGATACCCCTCACTGTGCCCTGCACCACAGTTTGCCTCTGCCATTCTCTTCAAGTTTCTCCCCCGTTCCCTGGGGAAAGAGGAAAAGCGTTTGGTGTTCAAGCACCCTTCTCTGATCTTATAGTTTGTTATTCTCATTATGGCCATCTCTACAAGCGTGCAGATTGCATGTGCCTTTCCTACAGGTGGTAGCTTGAGACCTCATTACAATACCTGATGCAGACGTCCATGGGATACACTCTCAGATGCCCTGTCAGCCAGCCCATAGGGGAGTAAACAGGTGTAGAAGGTCAGAGGGACCTGCTGTGGACAATTATCCATGTCTTTGGAGCTGGGTATGAACATTTTGAGAAGAGGAAAAGATTCTCTACAACACTGTTACTTTAAACTAGAACCAGATTTCTCTCTGAAACAGAATTCTCAGAATCTGTCCAGCTTGAAAAATATATTTTTGGACACAATCCAAAGCACACCTAATTCAAAGGAAAGACTGTACATAAAATGAAACCAATCAGAGTTCAGAAAAGTCTATTTGCAAAAGGATGGAAAAATGTTTCCGCAAAGGAGAATTTGTACTTATAGGTTTCAAGCATATTGATGAGAGAAAGTAGAATGATATTGTTTACCACCAGGAATTACAGAAGCACTGTTTAGACTCACATTTAAGGTCACATCCCACTAACATTATAAATGTGTATTTTAGCTGATTTATGCCCTTATAGTCAAAGTTTATTCCATATGTTTAGCAAGCAAGGTATCAGCCCAGAAGGAAGAAATTTCATTTTAGATTGTTATCTCTATATAAATTTTTACAATGCCTAAAATGCAAAGAATCTAACAAAAACGTATGCAGCAATTTATTTCTTGCACTTTTTACCCATGAGTGAATTATTATTTTTAACAGATGAACAATCATGACAGGTTTTTAATAATACTAAATTTAATTTGTCTATTTTAACTCAACCCATTACTGCAACGTATTAAGAAAAAAATCCATGCCAAAGTCTGCATGTAAATGACTGCATTAAAAGCATACACACATGATGCAACTCAGAATATTCAAATTCTAAACTAAAACGTGTACATATGTCTCTATGCTCATTTTCACCATTCCACACCAAATGTAAAATTAACTAGAAGATACATCTGCACTGACTTTAATCTATTTCATTTTATGTTGATCAGTAGCTAAGAATACTTCATAGAGATTTATCACATTAATTAGCTCTGAAATTACTCATAGTAATTAAGTATATTGTTCTTAAACTCTTTAGAGATTATTGAAATACTTTTGCTGCTACTTAAAGGAAACAAATATCGAGGGAAAGCCTTTTTCAGAAGAAAAACTTGTCTATTAACCACCTTTTAATTCTTCTAAGCTCTCCTGCCCTTCCATTTGTGCTGCCCTGGGTGGACTTTATACTATCTTCTAGAAGCCTAACATGACTAAAAAATATTTCTAAAACCTTCATAGATTTTGAACTGTGACTTACAGCATGTCACGTTATCACAGTGATCTTTGAACAATTCTTGTTTATGCGTGTAGCAATCCCAAATGTAGTACAATGTATTTCTGTAACTCAGATCCCCACGTCACAAATGCTGCAAGTATATAGGATTTCTGCAAAGGTTTGCCAAGTATTGTGGAGGAACTCAAGACTGTGTAGTCCCATAGGATAAAATGTACAAAAGCAGAAACTTATATTTACATGGTTTATTATCAAACACAAGAGGGAGGCCTGACTGAACCAAGAAAACCTTTTAGAAACTGTAAAATCCAACAGTACTGGGTATCAGCATGGAATGTGCCGGGCCCCCCCCCCAGCTTTTTTTATTTTTTTTTAAGCAAACAGCATGGCTTAAATTTCTCAGGCTTGACATCCCATTGGGCTGGTGCGTCATGTCCCTTTTTGTCAGCCTGTCACGTCACACAGTGTAATGTGGCATTTCTGTGTAACGGACTGAGACACGTCATGCCAATGACATGTCAAGCTTGTGAATTTCAAAAAGACACAGTTCAATGAAAAACATGGTTTTCTAACCGCCCTGGAGGTTTTAAACCTTAAGAAAAATAAAAAAAGACTTTTCTTCTCCAGTGATTTTGTCACTGAAAAGCACATGTTTTTTGGTGCTACCCATGTGTAGAAGCAGGTAGCAGGCATCTGAATATTTGGACATCTTTATTAACTGAATCTTAAATTGCTGATTCAGTTACATAATTAGAAAAGGTCCAGAGCACATGTGTATTCACTGAGCTGATAGTGTTGTTTATTTCCAGTACAATACATATGCAATGATAAAACTTTTGCCATTTAATGATAAGCTAAGTCTAAATATTCAATTTCCATGACTCACAATATCATGATTCATCCCTAATACGTTTTATGCGTATGTATGCTCCTGGTGACTATAATGGCATATTATGCGTCTGCTTAGATACCAGACAACAGGTGGGACACTGAGAGCATTAGCCTTGCCTATCCTCTACGCCGGTTTTAGATTTGCAAAACAAAACCAGAATCTGTCTGCAACAAAGCACCTTATGAATTTTTTCAAAGCATGCTTTGTCAACACAGCTTTAATGTAGTCCAAACTGTAAAATGAATCAGCCAAGGGTAACACCTTTCTCCCATCACTAGTGCTTATTCCTTACACTTCCTAAATGCTTAAGGAAAACAGCATCTTTATGCTATGCCCCAAAATACTTTTATTTTGTTAACAGTTATTTTGGACCCAATTTGTAGGAAGGAGCAAATTAAGAGCTTAATAGAGAAACTATCATGCCAATACCTCACTAAAGCAAACAAGTAGTTAGTGGCTTTTTTGAACAACGTTTTTGCTTATTTCAAAAGCAGTAATACTTTCTCAGATGGACTGCTTTCAAATCATATGGACATCACATAAGACCACCGCTGTAACCTGAATGAAGAACTGGGAAGCCACTAATACTACTTGTAGAAACCCAGTGAAACATGCTGCTTAGCAGATACCCATCTTAAGCAAACAGATTTGGTGTGCACTGACATCAGATCATGGGTAAGTTAATACCATTCTTAGGTTGAAGAGCACAAAAGAGAACTGATCAAATCTAAATATGCAAGAACAGATGCATAATCTGTACTCACCACCAGTACTGCAATTCACCTACACAGCCAGCAGAATCTCTGCTGCTTCTTGTTGCGGTTTAACCCGGCAGGCAGCTAAACACCACACAGCCGTTCGCTCACTCCCCCACCACCACCAGTGGGATGGCGAAGAGAGTCAGGGGAAAAAAAAAAAAAAAAAAAGTAAAATTCGTGGGTTGAGATGAAGACAGTTTAATAGGACAGAAAAAGAAGGGGAAATAATAATAATAATGATAAAAGAATATAACAAATAAGCGATGCACGATGCAATTGCTCACCACCCACCAACCAATGCCCAGCCAGTTCCCGAGCAG
>NW_008824401.1:4257981-4275826 GCF_000699105.1 Pygoscelis adeliae | reverse complement strand
GACCGATGCCCAGCCAGTCCCCGAGCAGTGGCCCCCCCGGCCAGCTTTCCCCAGTTTATGTCCTGAGCATGACGTCACATGGTATGGAATGTCCCTTGGGCCAGTTGGGGTCAGCTGTCCTGGCTGTGCCCCCTCCCAGCTTCTTGTGCACCTCCAGCCTTCTCAGTCGGTAGAGCATGGGAAGCTGAAAAGTCCTTGACTAGTGTAAGCACTGCTTAGCAACAACTAAAACATCAGTGTTATCATCAACATTATTCTCAACCTAAATCTGAAACACAGCTACTAGGAAGAAAATTAACTCTATCCCAGCTGAAACCAGGACACTTGTACATATGCAAATGGCTTGAAATAAGAACAGGCAAATTAAGACACCTAGTTTTCCTCAACACAACCTTTTCCACAGTCTCTAAATGGAAAATGTATCTGATTAAATTATATAACTAATTACATTGCCTATAACAAAATATAGGTCCATAAGGAAATACATGTGTCCTTAAAGGAAACCAAAACCCTAAAAAAGGGTGTAACTTCTCCAGTATCATCCTGTCCTTATCTTCCACTCTAGTTTTAACCAGATAGAAAGACATGAATCAGTGAACTAGATTAATTCAAATCTGCCACATATTTTAATGCAAATCACGCTGACAAACTGGTATGTGTCTCAATTTCTTGGTATCATCCCTGTTTGGGGGGTGGCGGGGGGAGGCGGTATTTCCACAACCTACCGGTTGTTTCATCAACAAATTGAGTGTTTGTGAAATCCTTAAATATAACAATGATGGGAGAGCTCAGATAGTGGTCAGCAGCCAGAAGATTTGCCGCCATCAGCAATGAACCCCTGCTTATACAGCTAGTGTTCAAAGATGCTACACGCATGTTCAAAGACGCAAATCTCTGCTTACAAGTGTATTAAAGATTTAAGTTGGTAGGATCTTTACTTGCACTTATAGAAGACTAGAGGTGACAAATATCTACACACATTTATGTATTAGCCAGCTGTATTGTCTGTATACTGGGACTGGTTTAAAAAAAAAAAAAACCCACCACCAAAAAATTAAACATCTGTTTTTCCATAAAAGAAAAAAAAAATGACTACCCTTATGATAAAAACAACCATCGGGTAGCTCCTTTAGGTGGTTGATTAGTTACAGACTAATATTAACTCCCTGGCAAAACCAGTTTTATTCCAGAATGCATAACTGTTCTTAGCAGAACTTTTCCAAAAATTACATTTGTTTTATTACTTCCATAGCTTTACAAATCTTTCAGATATTACTACAACTATCCTAAAAGAAAGGTAAGACACAAAAATCTCAGCCTTTGGAATGGCTATTTTACTAAATATCTTTTTTTAAAATAATGGGGCTAGTTGAAAATGCAGTAACAAAATAGATAGTAAAAATAAAACCACAATGTTCTTCATTGTAAAATAGGTTTATATGATAAAATACTTCTTTGTTAATAACAAAAACTATTTAGAGGCTCATAATTTTATTCCATCAAAATGCCATGACAGTTATTGAAACTTAGCACTCTATAGTGCTAACAATGGTGGACTAAGAGCTATGTTCCATTTTAACACTCATAACTACATCTGAGAGAAGGAGATGGCGTTCAGCACCTTAAACCTTGTGCTAGTTAGTATAACACAAGATTACCTTCCTTGTAGTGGTAATCCTATCCTGGGAAACACTGAACCTTTCCAATGGAATTTTTCAGTTCAAGAAATACAGTAATTTTAAATATTTTTTTTTAAATGCACAGTAAAACTCATAGTCTAATTGTACAATATACAGCTTCATCATTCGTCATCTCACAAAGTCATAAACCACACTAACAGCAAGTGTTCCATTAAATCTCACGTTTTACAAATAGCTGAAATTTAAAGAAAATAAAGAAATGGTATACCTAAATTCACATTACCATCTATCATTACACAACTACATCTGCTTTTAACCACCAGTCCTGAACTGTTCTCCCAGATATTATCCCTCTTCTCTAGTCCAAGCATTCTTCAAATCTGCAGACAGCCCATAACCTAGCATGACCAGCCAAGGAGGCAGAGCTGGCCATGAATCAGAAACATGTATCACTCTTCTCCTGTTCCTAATGTAAGACCCATAACACAGGTCTGCGTTTATACATGATATGGCACCAAACAGGTCTTATGAAATAAACAGTTTCTATACATCTGTATAGAAATGCATCCTCTCTGCAGTACAGTGCATTGTAATGTATGGTAAGATGCCAGAAGCTGTCAGGAAAAACAAAGCCTCTCTCTAATGTTTCTTAAAGAGAGAGGTGAGAATGAGATAAAAATGCATACTTTTTCTTCTGTGTTGATACCTTTGGATCTAGTGGGAGGGTTTTTATTATTAACTGTTGAAAAAACAATTTTTAACATCTATGTGACTATCTTGAAAATTTTTCATTTTGTCATTATGAGAAGAGAGTAAAAATTATTGCTGCTAAAGACAGAAATGATCAAGAGTCTCCATAAGATAACTGTGGGTTTGTAAACAGATAGGTCTAGTTGGAGGACATTGCCTTGGACAACCCACTGTGCTGTCTCTCTGGAATATAAAACTAGTCAGAAACTTTCCCTCCTCAAGAAATATCAAGCTTCTTTTTCTCTTCTGAGAGATGCATATCTAACAGCTGCCAATTCTCATATTTCTATTTATAATTGTGAGCAACATCTCTGACAGCATGTCTCGACTGAAAACAAAATACAGGACCATTAATCATAAATAATTCTAATAGATGCAGGATAAGTAATTCTGTTGGAGAAGAACTGAAGAACTGAAACAACTTGATTTTTTTTGTGTTCTTTTGTTTCTTACAGTAACAAGAACCATTCGCATCTGTAATCAATCTATACTATATATTCCAGAATCCAATGCAAAGCTTGCATACAAATGCAAAGTCTTCATATTTCCAGGTTCTGGTTCCACCTATTCATTTCTAATGTTTATGAGATCATTTTTAAAGACTGACAAAATGAGATTTGACCATCAGGTAAGCCAAAGTAAATCTATAATAATTCTACCATTTCTTTGGCATTCATTTTAGTCTTAATAGTGTAATTCCAGTGGGCTATTACTACCATTTCCAATAAACAGACAGCTTTAAAGTTGATCATCCCTGTTTCTTCTCAGCTTAGCAGGAGTGTGGTTACTGGAGGACAAATCAGTAGGAGCGGATTGGCACCTGGCCCAGGATTCTCTTTTAGTGTGTAGTTCCCCCTTTTCTGAGGACTCCTATGCAGAACAGAGAGCAGCAAGGCTTTCCTTCCTCACATCAGCCTACCTCTGTGTGTCAAGAGTCATGGAGGTTTCCTTGCTGGAGCTCCCATTTCCATCAGGACAGTGGCAGCAGTCTTCATTTTGTTCCAGCGAGGATCCAACTCATTCTCCTTCCCTCTCACAAGCATTTACCAAGCCACTGCTATATTTACCATTCTGTTCTCAATTCCAGAGATGCCATTTAAGGCCTGATAAGTACTTTACACTCCTTTGAAAATTGCCTCTGTAATATTAGTACCAGTTTTGTTGCAGATTCTTTATAGCACAAGGCAAAACAGCATATCTGTTTTGACTCTCTTGCCTTGCATAGAGAAAGAGGAGGTCTTGCTTCATCCCTACCCCAGTTTCCTAAATGACTACACTCAAAGAGATTTCAGTGTCTGATCAAATATCGTGGGATTTTCCAAGCCATGGACTTGCTTTTACAAGCCTCAGCCCAATTCAGTTCTTACACTGTGGTTAATAAGATCTGCAGCCTTTTTTTGGTCATAAAGTACTTGATAGTGGCTTTTATTCTTTGGTGTTGAGATGGATGAAGTGATTTTAGTATGATAGAAGCACAAATACAAATCTAAAACAGAAAATCCTCAGTCTTGTTCTTACAGTTGAGAAACTATTAACCTTTCCTCCTCTCCTCCCCAAAATGCCAATTTGTATATAAAAACAACCTCCAGAACTTAGACCTTGGGTGGCAGTTTTAAGTCTAAAATCAATTTTTGAGTTATAAACCCTCTGAAAATAGGGGTTTATAATGGAACCACTGACAGACCCTTAACTACAGCGGCGCTAGCGGGCACCACTATAATATACGAATAAAACTAAATTACATCACTTGTCATCATTAAGAAAAATTTTCATCTCAGTTCCTCATTTGAAAAGCACTATAGTTAATGAATGATTACTGAGCCATGACACCTAAATGACTAAAATATAGGAATTATACTGAGGTCAACTCAAGTATTTTTTAAACCATGAAATTAAGGGATCTATTCGCTTTGGTATAGGATACCAGTCCTGGCTATTATACTCCCTTGCAACACTGACTCTGAGCATAAGGGAATGGTATGTATTTCTATATTGGAGATTAAGGTCCCATGCAAATTTGAGAGGTGAACACATGATTGCCCAAGAGTGACAAAGTATGGGATTCTTTTCTACGTTCATACATGTTTCCTTCAAGCACCTGTTTTCTTTATGCTCTTCTGCATGTAACTAACTTAAAATATTCTTCATTTTCATGGCAATAGAAGGCAGAATCTTGTTCTTTGAAAAAGGATATTTAATTATTCAACAGAAAGTTCAGTAACTTAAATTTTGTAACCTGCACTTAAGTATACCAGATCCTTTTAGCCAAGACACTTAAAAAGAAAGACATTTTAAGGAGAGCTGATAGTACTGTACTATTCTGCAATGCTCTGACAATTCCTAACCATATCCCTTATATATCGTGTGATCTTGAATTAAGAATGGAAAAGCCTTACTTTCCATGTGTTTAGACATTTTAAGCATAAATACAAAGAACCAATTGTAAAAACATTACAAAGAAATTTAAAAATTTCTTGCATATGCATGGTTTTCTTAATTTGAAGCCATTTTATACTTCCTTTTAACTAGGAAAACGGAGACACTTGTGAGAGGCAGAATGATTTCAATTGCTCATACAACACAAAGAAATTAAAAGGTGCAGGTAAAGATACAAAACAATGGAAAAGGAGGCAATTTTCATCACTGCCATCCAAAAATTCTGATTCTGTGATACCTCCCCAGTGCACCGACTTTGCTCATGTTCTCACAGCACTCAGTCTGAGGGCTGCTGATCATGAAGATTTGTCTAACACTTGAAAGCATGCCAAAACTATGAAGAAAGTATGCAGTGTCTATGATTAGAACAAGCATCTGAGATTGTAGCTTTAGGGATATATTATCAGTCCTGCTACTTAGTCTCTGTACTCATGTTTACCTAATGTTTCACTGAGTTTACTTCAGGTAAAGAAAGACGACTAAGTAACTTCAGGTTCTCAAAAACTTCCAGCACACACAGTATTAGCAGTATTCATTATTTTAAGCTCAATTCTTTCACTCTTTCTTTATTTTGGGGGGGGCGGGGAAGGGAAGGGCGGCACACAAGCAAAAAAAGCTATCCAGGGAATAATGACTGAACACCATCAAACACATCTGCATTTATTCAATGTTTTCATATCAAATTTCAAATACACACATTTCCCAATACCTGATTTCCAAATGCTACTTTAAGAGTATGCTGTTTCCCAGTGTGGAAAACTCTTACTAGGTTTTGGGGATGAAAGTGTAAGCAGAAGTGAAGGTTACCAAATTGAAAACGATGAATGTAGACTGCATGTTAATTGTCATCTAGCTAGTTTGCTCATGTTGGTCACATGGCTAGTGACAGTCATAGATGCTGATGGAGTCTGACCTGTTCGAAAAAGCTGGCATTTAAAAAAAAATGGCATAGAAGCTATCTCTGCAGTCTGTGGAGAAAGAAAAGGATAGAGAGGGCCTTCTGACAGCTCAAGCAGAGGAGGAAAATTAGAAAGGAAAGCCAGTACCACTACCATATGGGCTCATAGCTCGTCAGGACAGCTGGCAAGAAACATTGCTCTTCTCTTCTTTACTTCCAGGGCTGTGATACATTTCTTTATATGGCTATCAATAATACTGAATGATTAATGCTAATGATTTATGTTAATTTTGTTATAAGATTTGTTGCCCAGTGTTGAATTAAGCCTATCAAATCATCCTTTTCTACATTGCTAAAGATTCTTAAAATGCAGAGCTAAATATAACAGCTGATCATTAATATGTTAATACACCTGTTTCATATATAAACCAGGAAAACAAGAAAGTGGCTATTTTAAGATGATTCTGAAAGCAGCAGTTCAGGGATCTTATATCTACTTACTGCCAATTACTAGAAGGAGAAATACTGACATTTTACATGTTCCTCCTGCAAGTCTTAAAAAAAAAAAATTAAAAAAGAAAGAAAAAAGGAAAAAAAAAGCAAAGATCATCCTCTGATACCACATTGCATAACACCATTCCTTAAACAGTAAATAAAACATACCTTTCAGTGAGTGATCAAGCCTACTGCTGAGACACCCATTTTCCACCATTCTACATTAAACTACCTCTGATTATTCAAAACAAGTAGGAAGAGGGCAAGATACACAGGATAGTATTTAAATATGTTAAATCTCATCCATCCTTAGAACTACCCAGAGATACCTCTTCCAGCTCAGACTGTCTTTCCCTTCATGTTCCTCTCCATTTTATGGAGGAAAACTGCCAGTACCTAACTCCTCCTACCTTATTCTCAGCCCAACTATCTTGTTTACCGCCATCTTGGGTTAAAGGAAAGGGGAAAGGAAGTTGTCATTGTTATTCCAGAAATTCTAACTCCATTCCCTGGCTTTGTTAAAATCCATTTCAGTTAAAAACAGCTCATTTTAACCTACCAGAGATCCAGACACAGACCCCATACCTGAGTATGTACCAGCTGCTAAATCACAACTGGACGATTTCCTCTTCACTTGCCCTGTAGGGACCAACCTACTGTTGTCAACAGAGGAGAGAAATCCTTCCAAATCCCAAAAGGGACAGCAACACCCACAAAAGCCTAAGGAACTCCTGGCACAGGAGGACCTGTCACACATGACAAGAGGTAGAAGAACAAGGATTATATACACTTCACCACATACTCGGCTTAGACAGGTGAACTCTGCGCTGGGTCAAAAACTGGCTGGACGGCCGGGCCCAGAGAGTTGTGGTGAATGGAGTTAAATCCAGTTGGCGGTTGGCCACGAGCGGTGTTCCCCAGGGCTCAGTATTGGGGCCAGTTCTGTTTAATATCTTTATCAATGATCTGCACGAGGGGATCGAGTGCACCTGCAGTAAGTTTGCAGACGACACCAAGTTGGGCGGGAGTGTTGATCTGCTCGAGGGTAGGAAGGCTCTGCAGAGGGACCTGGACAGGCTGGATCGATGGGCCGAGGCCAACTGTATGAGGTTCAACAAGGCCAAGGGCCGGGTCCTGCACTTCGGCCACAACAACCCCATGCAGCGCTACAGGCTTAGGGAAGAGTGGCTGGAAAGCTGCCTGGCGGAAAAGGACCTGGGGGTGTTGGTCGACAGCCGGCTGAACGTGAGCCGGCAGTGTGCCCAGGCGGCCAAGAAGGCCAATGGCATCCTGGCCTGTATCAGAAATAGTGTGGCCAGCAGGAGCAGGGAAGTGATAGTGCCCCTGTACTCGGCCCTGGTGAGGCCGCACCTCGAATACTGTGTTCAGGTTTGGGCCCCTCACTACAAGAAGGATGTTGAGATGTTGGAACGTGTCCAGAGAAGGGCAACGAGGCTGGTGAAGGGTCTGGCGACCAAGTCTTATGAGGAGCGGCTGAGGGAGCTGGGGTTGTTTAGCCTGGAGAAAAGGAGGCTGAGGGGAGACCTCATTGCTCTCTACAACTACCTGAAAGGAGGCTGTAGCGAGGTGGGTGTTGGTCTCTTCTCCCAAGTAACTGGCGAAAGGACGAGAGGAAATGGCCTCAAGTTGCGCCAGGGGAGGTTTAGATTGGATAAGAGGAAAAATTTCTTTACTGAAAGAGTAGTTAAACATTGGAACAGGCTGCCCAGGGAAGTGGTTGAGTCACCATCCCTGGAAGTATTTAAAAGACGTGTAGATGTGGTGTTTAGGGACATGGTTTAGTGGGCATGGTGGTGTTGGGTTGACGGTTGGACTCGATGATCTTGGAGGTCTCTTCCAACCTTAATGATTCTATGATTCTAAGTAATGACTTAACTGAACCCCTAAGAGATCTTTAGAGGGCAGGGACCTTTAAGCAAACACCATCCTTTTTCTCACCACATGAAGTCAACAAAGTCACAAAATGGGGAGAGCAACATCGTTTTCCTGTTTGCTTATAGGGCTCTAAAATGTATTTTGAAGTTGAAGCATGTCAGGTACAATTTTTCACTGTATTTTTCCTGCCATATCTATTACAGTACTACCTTTCACCTGTATGAGGCCTGCCTGTGCAAGGACTGCAAATCACTTTTGAAATAATGATTTTTAGTCTCTTCATGCAGCAATGAGGAATTGGCTAGTCTTTTCACTTATAAGTTTACTTACAAATTTTCTTACAAATTTTAAATTATAATTTTACGTACAAATTTACTCATAAATTCATCTCATAAATAGCTTGAAATAAATACAGTAACTATAACTGTTTCTTTGAGTTCAGTTTACAGAGCATGCTGCCATATGCCTTTCACAAACACAAAGATTTATTTGGTCCTCTGAGGCTGGAAGGAAGAGAAGAGTTTGACTACTGCTACTACCTAAATGACAAAATGTCCCTTGTTTAAGTGCATTTAAAGTGCAGGACTTTATACTTGAGCGTACATTATAAGGCATTTGAGAGAAAAGAAAGGGTAAGTATGTGTCTTCCAAAAATAGTTCAGAATTTTGACCTAAATGCTAGGAATTGAAATCTGAGCTCATGTAAAGTTCCAGATGCTTGTCCGAAGTTTCATTAACTTTTGAGTCTGCTCTGGATATTCTTGTCACTGCATATCTTTCATTAAATTTCCCAGGTTTTTTGAAAAAGCACACGTTTTGGGGGAAGATAAAAGTGAGTTCTCTCAGAGGATCCCGTTTGATCCACTATATAAAGACACTGATATAAAAAAATGGCTAGGATTACAACTTCATGAGATCTGAATCCTGTCAACTACAAAGCCATAAAATACAAATTATATACATTGTATTCATAGATCATAATTACAAAATTTAAGAAAAACGTGTACTTTTAACAACTTGAAGTTTTTGGTTTTCTCTCTTGAAATCTACTTGCAGCTTTAAAACAACAGTATATAGGTTTTGTACCAAAAAGGAAATATTCTATTTGTTGCTCCTGCTTTTTATGATGGAACTACTGTTCTATCAGTTGGTCTGGGCTATACAGCTAACAAATGTCAAAACATATGGACCAAACCATTTATCAAATAATCTACTCTTTGAATAGATAGGCACTATCAGCAATCTGGTATTGATCTTTACAGGCTACTGCTATTGTTCATCTGAGCATTCAGAATGCCAGCAAGAATTAATGAAAGAAACAAAACAATGCATACCAAGCACACAGCACACAAGTTTTTTCTTTTCTTTCTTTTTTTTTCTTTAAGTTTGGTAAAATGTATGTAGTTATCAGAAATACATTACTGTAAACAAAGTATGCAGGCAGGATGGGCTAGGTGATGGAAAAATCACCTCCCAAGCATTAACTTCTTCAGACTTCCAGTATATTTACTTCTAGATTAGTGTAACCTACTTGCAGTTGAGATCTAGCATGGTAAATTCCTTGCAGTGTGTTACACTGGCATAGCTGAGACTGAGATGGCACTTTCATTAAAAGCTCCATTTCAGGGCACGTTTAATGTCTTGGGCATTTCAAATTGCATCTGGCTGAATCTTGGCATACAGCTTGTCAGTCCAGATGCACGGTTTTTGTTTGGTTGGTTTTTTACAGAAAATCATATAAATTGGTTGCGACATTCACGAATTCCACTGTGACTAAAAATATTAAATGTTAGTATTTGGGGAACAGTTTTTTTAAAGGAAAAACACACACATTTAGTTACTCCTTTTTCAAATTTATCTATGTGCTTTCTCCCACACTGCCTTCCATAAGCTCTGCAAAGATCCACAAGTCCACCACACCATTCTCCTTCAAATTCCTCTTTAAAATGCTCCTCTAAGGAGATGTTATTTGATGTACTATGTTTTGATTTAAATGACTAAGACTTGAGATCATCAACCCACAATACAAAATTTTAGATATAGATGTTACTGCCATTTTCTCTTCATTGGCTCCTGTACAAGTAACACAGTAGGGGAGATGTGATGGGAGAGCAAAGAAGCCACGACCAGACTTACAGCTAACAGTCATATTTAGCAAGTCTCCTTCCCAGCTAGTACAACAAAACACAACCACCACCTAAACAGCACAAAGCAACTACAATATGCAAAAAAATCTAGTCTTTTTTGCAGGGCTCAGAAATTAAGGTCGGTTTCCCAAACTTCAGCCCCGTGTAATCAAAATTCATTTTTCATCTCCAAGACCAGTGATTCCTATACTCCTCACTGCCCCACCACTCTCTTTCCAAAGGTATTTATTAGATTGTCATTGCAGTTACTTTACTATGGAGAAACATGGGAGAGAAGTACGAAGGAGCTACAGAGAAGCAAGAGGAAGCAGCACAGCAAACGTGCCTGGACTCAAAATCATTGTTCTGGACATTGTCAATACCATTTCTAGACTGGATGATGTTCTTTTCTGAGGTCCTACTCAAACACACAAGATCATAACAGCACTGATCTTGTTGACACTTTTATATTAAAGAATCCGTCATGCTGTTATTGTATACAAATGTTCCTCACCATGAGCTTCTAAGTTTGACAAGTTCAATTCCACAATGCAGATATATATGTTTGGGAAATAGCTAGGTGTTCAGAATTGGAGGATAATGCCAAGTATAAGGAATAAACCAAAATATGATATTATTATTGACATGGCCACTGCTAACACACTGTTCTGAGTATTATGCATTTCTGAAAGGTTTCCTGTTAATTAACTACAGGAGACTCATGAGTTGCAGGTTTTGCCCAAGTTCTGTTTAAAGATCTTACTAATTTTCAGTGATTAGCATTAAATTTAAGTATGTCAGCATTTCCATTATAAACCACATTCTCAAGGGTTTATTAAATTATTGGAAAAAATTATTCTGAGGTAAAACTCAATACTTAGGGGTAAATTTTCAAAGTGCAGCATGCAGTTTTAGCTCCTGATCTCTGAACAAAGTCAATAAGAAGATGCAGAGCTGCACCCCTAGTCAATGCTTTGAAATTTTACTTCAAAGTCTCACCCCAGGAACAAATTCTGTCACATACACACAAAAATCAATTTGACCTCTTTAAATCTGAAGAATGCCTACTATTCATGCACTGTAACTGTTTTTCATAAAGATTTTCACTGTTTCCTAAATCTGCCCAGGCCAATCATAAGCAACAGCTTTTGGGAAAGGGAAGAAGGATTAGAGAGGGTATAAATACTGTATCTATAAGGGTAAAAGATTTATTGTTGCTTTAACCAGAAGCAAAACCAGACTAAATACATACAGCCGTGTTTCCAGCCAGCTCTACATTAAAAAAAAAAAAGTACATTTGTTCGTGCATCAACATGACTATAGTAAACTGAACTTATTAAATGCAACATCAATAATCAAGAAAGATGACCCTTTTCTATTGCCAAGAACCAGGTAAATGACTCAAAACCAGTAAAATGGTAGAAATTTTATACTGAAAGATTTGAAGGGGAATACGTTGAATATAAAGATGACTAGTGTTGTGGCATTGAAGAAAAAACATAATTTTTCATTGATGTAAGGCAGCAGAGCTGGAAAGAACACAAATACAACAGTAGATCCATTAACTGCATGACAAGAAACAGTGTTCACATCGACTTACTAAACTGTTTTTGATTCTTTAGTACCAACACGCAGAACGATCCTTACATTATGTTGCCAAGGAAAACCTAGAATGCATTTATTTCATAATGTAGCTTTCCTTCCATTATCATAATAGAGCCATCACAGTTGTTGCAAACACTGTATGGCCTCAAACACCTAAATACAGCCGTTAAATTGGACATTTTTTAAGAGGAGGACATTTTAAGCCTCCCTAGAGATTTGTGTTGCTTTTTTCATCTATTACTGCAAAACCTTGCTTACATGTGAGGGAGGAGGAAATGATCTCAGCTAACAAAGGGCACATATTTGGAACCATGACCAGAGAATGAAGGCTACTTCAAGGCCATTAAAGTTAACACCGTACACTGACACAGAACCTTGGGTGGAATCTGGGCTGAGCTGATGAGCCTTAGGGAGCTCGTGTTCATTCCTGGCAAGTGATTTCTCTCTTCTGTGATGGTGAATTACAGCTGAAACTCTATTTTTACCTTGAAGCCCATCTCACCCACTACCAACACTTGAACTTTGTGCACAAAGAGGCCAAGATTGCATTGCAGAAGGGAAATACAAGATGGTACAGCAACTGAGATGCTGAAATCAAAGCTTTGTAAAGTATTCCCCTCTCTAAATACATAGGGTACAAAGAACAGATTTTTTTATTCTCTGCCTTGCTTATTGAACACAGTAACAAGTCAGGAACAGACAGACACTTTCTCTTTTCTTTTAGTACGAAAATCAAGGATAACTCCTTTATGTTCTATGCTTTAAGATCCATGCTTAGTAAGTCTTTATTTTAACGTTTTGTTAATAGTATCAATACACTGGTTACATGGCTAAAATATCACATGGTACTATCCTGCCAATTACCTACTAGTTTGAAAGAGCTCAGAACAACTAACTAAGAGTTAAATCTATTTCATATCCATTTAATTTAAAAGTATAATTAATTTCATGAGGATTTGTTTACATATGTAATGAAACTAAGCAGCACAGACACACCTTTGTTTTGCCTACCTCTTTATATCAAAAAAGCTTTCAGACAATTAAATAAAAATATTTGTGGTGGATTAAAATATGGCACTTGCATCAATCAGTGTTCCAGGTTTTCAGCAAGTGTTGTCGTTTTACTCTTGGCTACGTTTTAGGATTCATAAAACCTGACAATCAATTCTCCTCTGAATGAACAATAGAAAAAAAAAATAAAATCTTACTTTTAATTTCACATAAACAGTAGTTGCACCAATATGCTGTTTGCACTGAAGCTGCATAACCAATATTACGACACCTCTTAGTGTAATTTGCATGAATAATTAAATGTGAAAGGTGTGCCTTAGCAAATTACATTATCGTATGCCGTTCACAAATAACTATATTAATGCTAACCAGTCAACAGTCCAACATCTCAACATTTGGTAGGAGAAGTGGTAAATTAGTTACCAGCAGCATTAAAAATGGTATCTTGAAAAAGCAGGATTATCTAACAATGAGGAATAGGTTTTATTTTGTTAAGAATTGAATCTTATTTTAGCATTTCTTTGAAGTTGTTTTCCTTACTGTCAACATTATCTCCGTCCCAAGGGATGGTAGTTTGATACACACACATTATAGATTCTTCTGCAACTTTATAGCCTAATTAAATAAAAAGACCTTTTCATTTGTGACTGCATAGGTTTTATGTCACCTCTCACCAGTCGCTTCCTAGTAACTCAGCTGTATGCTCTGGATCAGCACCTTCTTCTCCACCAGCTTGATACTAACAGGAGCAGAGACACCCTCATAGGCCTCTGAGCTGCAAAGCACCGTACCGTATTAAGACAGCATTATCTTATTTGCCATTAACATAAATATACCCAAAAGCAGTGCACAGAAATTATACACACATTCCCTCAGTGTCCATACACAGTACCTACCTGGAAAAACATTAGTATCATTGCTTCAAAAATAGTACCAGTGTCATAGGACATATTTAAAACTTAGTGTATCTATTTTTAGATTAATATGACTTGTTATGACAACATCTGAAGCACAACTCCCATCTGTAAAACTACCTAGTACCATTATAAATATATATATATATGTATGTATGGTATTAATTTGACAACTTCAGGTAAGGGACAGAGATGGCAGGGTGTGGCTAAGTGCCTACTAAAGTAGGCTTGCCAGTTTATTGTAGGAAAATATAAACACCACTCTGATATTATACATTCAGTCTTAGGAACGGAATTCAAACATCAATCCTAAACTACAGCTGAAAGAGGGAGCAGCTGCTTTCAACAGCCCTTAGCTAGGAAAAAGCATACACTCTAGCTCTGTCTAGCTCAGATTACTTATCTGTGTACTTGTATTATACTAACAGCAGCAACATGGGATCGGGCATAGTTGTGGTAGGTAATTTACATTTTAAAAAAAAAAAGTACAGTGTACAGAGCTGTGACAAAAAAGAAGAAACAATGTAATACAGGGTTTTATGGTCATGATTTACTACCAGACAAAAGAGGTGAAGCAAGAAACTCTTACAGAAGCACTGAATTTAACAGGTATGTTGGATGAAGCGCGTGTACAAGTTTATCTAGTCCTGTGAGAGCTCCACCAGAAATTGTCTTTTCCGAGCTCCTGTTTATCAGAGTTACTGCACATCTTACCATTACACTTTGCCATTCTTGTGAAAACTTTTCCACTTACTTTTCCTCATAATTCTCTCCCAGCCATGCTAATCCTTAGTGTGGTGATACACTGACCAGCTTTTGTATTAAGCTTTGTTTTCTGGAGCCAGAGCCACTACTTTTGTGGTTTTCTGGGACTGCTAGAAATCAGTTCATGACCCCTGAATAAAGGAAGACTTTTGGAGGCAGGATACCCTCTACTTCTGAAGTTCTAAGAAACAAAAGTCACACATGTAATATATGAAGCAGAAATATTTCTTTACTAGTGTTTTTAGGTAGTGTACCAGTAGTCATATATAGGACACAGAAAGAATCTAGTCACCTGCAAATAGAAATTGCCACTGCTTGACAACTCCTTGGCCTGTAGAAAGACTAGCAGAAATGGAAGAGACAGCCACATGGTGGGGGGAATGAAAAAGAAAGAAAAAAAAAAAAAAGAGAGCAGTTAAAAAGAGAGCCATTAACTCTCAAGAGGACATCAGACATACCCTGTTGAAGGCAGGAAAGCTTCACTGAGGTTTTCCAAATAATTGACAAGAAGGTTTTCATTTCTTCATGATGTACCTTCTCAGAATAAGTGGAAAAAAAAATAGCAGGGTTTATATTCAATCTTTTTCAGCTATGGCCTGAGAACAGATCAAGAGGTAATCTCAGTATCAGACAAAAAGTAGTACTAATTTTCATAACCGGGATTTCACAAAAATGCAACCTGGCTTCAAATGTGTGGAAGAACCTAATATTTGAAAAATCTAAGAGGTCTGTATGGCCACTACCAGACAACACACTTCCAACTAAATCCCTACTCTGCAGTATGAACGATTTACAATCCAATACAATACCTAGAAACTTCTCATGCACTTCTTTCTACTTTCAGTTATCACTGATCATTGTATCCCCCCCAAAAATTAACCTGTTTATGAAGAAGAGAGATGTTAATTTCATTATCACCTTGCCAACACTTTCAGTCATGATTTTAGTGATCTTCAACAATCTGCTAGTGAGCCAATTCGGAGTCTAAGTAAATTGATAACAAGCAATATGGGGAATACTTTTAAAATGTTTTGGAACAGGAGGCGATCAATTTATGAATGTCAGCAAATAATACCTTCATTAATTTTTTCATAATGAAAGACAAAAGAAAACACACTATCACAGTGGAAGAGCATCTATAAGTTATATAACCATAAGGCTGAAGAATCAGGCACCAAAATTTCTTCTAACAAAAATTAATGAGATGTTTCACTTGCACACTCTTAGGCTGACCAATTGTCAGGAGAGGGCAGCATATTCTGAGTTTTGATTCAGCATTATTTTGTGCAAGGTCCATATGGGCCTTGCACAAAACCAACTGTGCATGATGTAAACAAAAAAAATTTAAAAACCCCACCTTTTACACATGTAGAAATTATACAGAGACATGTTGAAAGGTCCGTGGGGGGTTGTGAACATTCTATGTTTCTCAGGACCTGGTATACTAAATGATATCCCTTTCCTTGCATTCTTCATGTCACCAATCACCTTTTATTTTCATTGGGCATTTAATAATGTATTGCATATACAGTTTAACAAAATGGGGCCTTGGTTCTGATATAAATATCATACAATTAACAGCTTTTTATTGTTTGATTGATCAAATCTTGTTTCACTGAAGTTGCCTGTATTATATAGGTTTGTCTTAGATTTGTTCCACCAAGCCCAGGCTGTAACAGCTTCTCTTACTGTTTCAATTCACAGTGCTTGATACTGCCTCATGAGCCTCTCAAAGGTTCTCTTCCTTCTAACCAAACCCCTAGAGGCACTTTAGCAGCCAACCTGGGTGATTACAGGCATTGCTGTTGTAATTTACTAAATTATAAATGCTTTTTCTTAGTCATCAGTTTCAATTGTGTAAAGTTGCCCAACTGTAATGGAAGTTGCATGCAGAAGTATTGTTGAAAATTTAATTTGCATGCAAATCTGCCCACTTGCCATCCTTTATTGTGAAGTGTTAATGTAGTCACACAGTGCTGTACTCATGGATTACCAGGATTTTCAACCAGGCACTGTGACTATGTCCACTTGAATATACCAACCTACATTGCCCCCGCAAAAATTCTTACTTAGGTTCATCACTTACAGATGTGTGCTTGCACACATGTATATTCAAAAGTACACATTGTTGTGTATATGCTCTTGTATTTAGTATGGCCCACAGTAACTAGAAAAGAAAGTTACTTTAAACCATTGCAGTTGTATACGTGCAAAAAGTAAAATACATGTTTTAAATATTAACATTTTAATACAAATACCTTTTTACATCTTTGGCCTCCCTTCCCCTTATTTCCCTCAGTCAAAAAAAAAAAAAATCTCTGGCTAAACTTTTCAGTGATGTTTATCCTGTGGCTTTATACCTGTCTGTTGTCAGGGGTCTTTCCCCCACCCTCCCTTAATCCTCCTTCATTCAGACAGACACACACACACTTAAAGAAAGGCAGCTGGCACGTGGTATAGCACTTACTACTTCAGGCTCCCTTGGCAAGTGCCTGTCATTATCACCTTACATGTTTCCTGTCTGATTTATTGTATTTAAGAAGTTGTAGCTATAGATAATTAGAGAGTACCACTCCAGTATGACAAATAATCACCACACAATTCATGTTACACTAGAAAAGCGTAAGTCTCTCTTCCTCCTCACTTCTTAGGCTTTACACAACACAAGCAGCTGATCTGCTGCTTCTTTTTATTCCAGATTCTACACTTGCAACATTCTGGGTCTAACTAGTTTTATTCATATTTTTAATGTAGCACCTGTAAACAGTACAAGTACCTTCTAAGAAAATAATGAAAAATGTACAACTGTTTATTCGAGAGTAAAGAAAATTCTGTCTGAGACAACTTTATGTTTGCTTTTGGAAAGTATGTCTTCCATTTTTACTAATACAAATGCACACAAGAAGTGCATTCTAAACTCAGGCATCCTGGTACTGTAGAAAGTGCACACTGATCTCCTGTACATGGACATTCAATGCAGTAACTTCTTTCAACACCTGACTGAAAAAAGCACAAGCTAGAAAGAATCACATGCTTCAAAAGTTTACCATCTTTTTATATGGTTTTTTAATCTAACGAGTTAGTGCTCCCAATTCACTATGACTTCCCACTGGACCCTCTGCAGAATTTGGGCACATACTCTTTATAGACAACAAATAATACTGTTTTCTTTATAGAGGAAAATATACCCACCACCATGAACAAGAACTGTGTAATAAAAGGACTGTCGTGATTTAACCTCAGTCGCAACTAAGCACCACGCAGCCGCTCGCTCACTCCCCCCGACCCGGTGGGATGGGGGAGAGAATC
>NW_008824401.1:4215611-4257966 GCF_000699105.1 Pygoscelis adeliae | reverse complement strand
GTGGGATGGGGGAGAGAATTGGAAGAGCACAAGTGAGAAAAACTCGTGGGTTGAGATAAAAACAGTTTAATAATTGAAATAAAATGATAATAATAATATGATAATAATAATAATACACAAAGCAAGTGATGCACAGTACAATTGCTCACCACCCGCCGACCGACGCCCAGCCAGTCCCCGAGCAGCGGCCGCCCCCCCAGCCAGCTTTCCCCCAGTTTATGTACTGAGCATGACGTCCCATGGTATGGAATGTCCCTTTGGCCAGTTTGGCTGTGCCCCCTCCCAGCTTCTTGTGCACCTCCAGCCTTCTCAGTCGGTAGAGCATGGAAAACTAAAAAGTCCTTGGCTAGTGTAAGCACTACCTAGCAACAACTAAACCATCGGTGAGTTATCAACTTTGTTCTCATCCTAAATCCCAAACACAGCACTGTACCAGCTACTAGGAAGGAAATTAACTCTATCCCTGCCGAAACCAGGACAGGATAATCCAGACACACGTTTCAGAAAGAACAGAGACTTAGACCTAAGATCTATTAACTTAACAGAAAGGAAAAAACTTGTTCTAATGAACCAACAATTACATTGCAAACATTTCATACCTTTTTTGAAAGCTGAAGGGAAATAGGGTCACTGCTAACAGAATACATGCACCAATTCTTGAACTGTAGGCTCAAAAAGTGTTTATATGGTTTATTAGCTACTGCTACAAAAAGAAGGAATTTTTAATATTTCAGTAACATAAGAGAAAAACCTTTCCAGAAACTGTTTGCACATTCTGGATTTTCTTGGAATTACAAAGATGTAACAAAGCACTTAAATGTGTTTTGGGTTGTTGGGATTTTTGTTTTAAGTTTACCAAGAAAATTTACAGTCTCATTCATTAAATCACAGAATGCAAGAGACTAGAAATGGAATAGGTCACAAGAGGTCAAGTATTATTTTTATGTGTAACTCAAGCATTGTCCCTGGAGTAGCTCTGAATGATATGTGAAACAGTCCAGTAATGAGTGTTATCACTTAATTTGGCATTCTTACTTGAAATTCCCTTCAAAGCCCGTCTGTGTGTTGAAACAGCCCAAAATGTCTTCGAAATATTTTATTACTACTATAATAAGCACTTTCAGAACAAAAGAAAATTTTGGTTTGTTGTATGTACTTTTCTTTCTGATAAGTTTGTGCTAATTGAGATACTGAAATAAATTTTGGAGTGCTAGAAAAGAGAAAAAACAGCCAATATTTCAGCTTCCATAAAGAGATGCAAGGCAAGACATTTAGATTTTACAACTCAGACTTACAGCTAACAGGATTTGCAAGACTAAAGAAACACACTGCAAGTCTGTTTTTTTTAAAGTACTTATTTAATTGAATGCACACATTGAGAAAAATCTTAAAAGAAATTAAAGATTACAAATTCCACTCCTCTCCTGCTTCTCATTTCATGGCAAATTCCACTGATAGAAGGAAAATTATATTTACTGTTCTTACATACCTGACCTCCAATTATATTTACAACAGAACTTTGGTTGCAGAAATACGACCGATCAAGGAATCTAACTCAATAGTCTCTCACGGTCTTGTATTATTATTCATTTTTAAAGTACTTATTCAAAACAACAACATATATCCCTAGTGCATCATTATGTCATGCATTAAGTTCACTTACTCAGAGGAGTTATTCCACATCTTCCCTGCTTGCAGGCAGAGGTCACTTCTATCAAAGAAGGCAAGAGCAGTATAGCTTACAGGTCTTCAGTGTACTATGGCACAAAGACAGAAATACGAACATGTAGATTTACTTCAACTCCTTTGAAGACAGCAAGAAATATAGTTATGGGCAGTAAGCTTAAAAAAATTGATAAATTATTAGCAGAGAGAGGAAAAATTGTCTTTCACTGCAATTTCCTAGTGAACCTAGTTTTTAGATTCTTCGGTCATAGAGTGTCCTGACTGGCTCCAAACTAACTCCAGTGAAGCAAATTTCACAAACTTGCTAGGTGGAGCCACTCCCACTTTACATCAGGTGAGCTGGTCTTAAAAGATTTTAATTACTTACAGATGAAACTTTCTCAGCCAGCCTGAGTCCAGGTGCAGTTGTTATGTACAGGCTATACTGTGCTGTGTATGTGGTTTGTACTAGGTTTTTTTTGTTGGTTTGTTGTTGTTTTTTTAAAAACCCTTTTAAGGAAAAAATTAGCACTGCACTGTTCTCCCTACTTAACAAGTCTTCACTTTTGCTGCTGCTACAATTAACCATTTTCAAAAGCCTGAAATTACCTACTATCGGTTGTTCATAGAACGTCACCAAGCAACAAAAACAAAAATTAAAAAGAGGCTTTGTTTTGTTAACACCTACTTAAAAGCATTAAAAAAATCCCTCAAAACTTCAGTAAATTACCATTTAGGATTTGTCTTATTTAAACACTTTCCCATATAACACTAATCCACATATGAGCCCTCTGCATGAAACAGAATACACACACATCATATACAGTTCCAGCATATCTTAGGATTTGGTGTTAGTGGGAACTCTACATTAAAAAAAAAAAAAAAAAAGCTCCTCAGTCCTTTCCCTCAACTAGAATAAAATCCCCATGCCTTCCTTCCAGAGCAGAGTTCTCAAGATGTATCTGCTGTTATAACACAGCAGTAATTGCCAAGCACCTTCAATCTAGGGTTCAAGCAAAATGATTCTGAGCAGCTCCACATCCCTTCTTAGGGTGTTAGCATCTGCCAGCCTCTTCCATTTCCTTCCTGTACATTTTATCTGTGCTTTTATCTTTTCCTCCCTTTATTTTGCTTTATCTATTTTCGACAATAGTGACTAGCACAGTATAACAGCATTATATAAGCTTTTTACAGTGCCATGTTTTTCTTTACAGAGTGAGCATAAATGAGGAAACACTAAGTTAAACTCTGACAGCCAATGCTGGATGTATCAGCTTGGCCTATAAATAAGCACTGATCACCTCCATTTTATTGAACTCATTTTCCAGGCAAGCAAAGACCACAAGATTCCTCTGCAAATTTTCCCTTTACACTCTCCAGCAGTGCTGCTAGTGTCAGCTGCGACAGATTTATAGCCTATTCATTCATGGGAACAAAAACCCTGCCAGGGCTGGTCATGCAACACGCAGTAGCAGTTAGTTCAGAAGATAACAGCTGCAATACCTCACTTCCTTATTCAGCACTCTATAGCATACACTACTTTGGAGATAATAAATGCTTCTTGTTTGTATTTCTTGAGTAATATCAGAGGAAAGGGTCCGCATTACAACAGTATGAAGTGGCACTGCAACACAGGGGGATTAATCAGTGTTTTCATTGTATTTATTCCTTCTCTGGCTTTATGGTTTTATAACTGACATAAAAAAAAGTTACCCTAGACTGTTTTTATATACTGTCATTTCCAGGGATAGTCAAATATTTAAATTTTTAATTTAGCATACATTTAATTTAAAAGGTTATTTTGAATTATTTTGAATTCCGAGGTCTTACAATATGTAGTGTTTTAATACCAAGAGACATTCACTGTCAGGATTAACCAGTTATTTTCCCTTACACACAAAGTCAAAAAATGTGCTTAATCTGAAGCAGCTGAATTATAGATTGTAAAATTACCAGATTCCTTTCACTATTTTGAAAAAGCAAACTAAAATGTGTAATAGTTTTGTAGATATTCTTTAGTTGCAGTAAGATGTGGTATCAGAGAGAAGATGTCAGACTAAGATCAACACTGCTCTTTTTGGAGGTACTGCTCACAGCCATCAATTTTGGAAGAGATGCTCTTACATTTGGGTTACATGCTGAACTTTTAAGCACTGCACTGTTGCCTCATTGCAGACAATCTAAACATTCAACCTCTTCTCAAATGTGTCTGCTGCAACTACACTTCCTGCTCCTCTGCAGCAACCCACTCTTTTTCCTATTGAAATACATGATGATGTTACACCAAGCTCTAATCACAAGCAGCATGGACTAAGATCAAGACCCACTTACGTGCAACTAATGTCTGTTTTCATGGTCCCTTTGAAGGAGACAGTGCTTTGACATGAAAACCAAAATGAACTTTTATCAACTTGTGATTTTCATCTTTTTTCAACTCTCTCTACTGCAAAATAATTTCCAAATAAAACCCTAAAATGAACCTTTAATTATGTTAAAATTGAGTTTTTCTAAATATTTCTTAGGTTTGTTCAGCCTTGAGCACAATACTCAGCTCTTACAGCTGCTCAGGAGATCAGAACTTCTAATCTCAGAGAGAATTTTGCAACCTCAGTCTTCTTTCAGAAACACACTGCCCAAAACTAAGCACAATTTTTTTGGTGCTTTCACCAGAAGAAAAGGCATAGCAATTTCTAAAATAGTGGTGCAGACCACAAACATTTAGCATCTTGAATTTCTTATGAACTTGTACTGAAGTCACGGTCCACTGTACCAAGTTATGTTTGAAGAGTCCATTTTTAGTCTGATCAAATGTACCTATATACCATGGCATATAGAAGAGCAGATTTATTGTGAAGGTGGAAAATATGGGAATGATCAAAAAACACACTCTAAAATAAACCATTAGTTGGTCTAATTAGAGAATTTCCCTCTCTCTACAAATCCCATCTCCCTTAGCAGAGCAGACTATACAATCATCTTACTAGATCAAACCAAAGGTCTGGGCTAGAATCCTGTCTGCAGCACTTGAGACTCCAACTGTAAATATAAATGCTTAGGAACAAAAAGATGCTTAGACCACAAGAGCAATACAACCCGCTAAAAGCACTTCTGTGTAACCTCTTCAAAGTCAAAAACATGCTTTAATGTACTCAGATAGACTTCCAGATTTAATTCTGAATCTCCTTGTTTCAGTCACTTTCAGTCCATGGAATGTATAGACAATACGACATCTGTTACTGTAACTACAGTCTTTGCTAATCAGTCAGGTTTTATTGTGTGGCCTCTGGCTCAGCTCATAATACTGGAAAGAAGCTAGAGCAGCAGTTTAAAATTTTGCCAATTTAATAATCCTTGCTAATTGGAAGTAGCACGGGGACACACACACACACACAACAACAACAACCACCACCCCAAAACCCACCAGTACTGAGGTTTACAGTATCTGTGCTGCTCCTATTGGGTGCGGAGGAAACGGAAGGGGAAAAGATTTTCTGCACTGAAAGTGGGGGAAGAGTGTAAGAAGCTAACCACTCGAATGATTCATCCTTGCATCGTGCTATCCTGGCAACATAAATCTAAATATATATACATATTTAATTGTACAATATTTACAAAGAAGCTTGTTATGAAGCAGCCCTATTTTATCTGCTGAAAATTAGCCACCCCCTGCTGTAAAAACTGGATTTTTTCCACTCAACATCAAAATATATTCATTCTTATAATTGTTCTTTTCTTTCAAATCACCTAATATAACAAATGCTAGAAGACATTATAGTTCATCTGCTAAGCAGTCACTTTATGAGTTGAGGCTTCAATGCTTTAATGGGGAAATTGCCTGACTTAAGTAAATCATGTCACCTCCACCCAAGTAATCGTATTTGTTGCAGACTTCTGCTGACCTCATCTGTACAGTAAAAACAAAAACACATTTACATTTTCAGCTTGAGATATTTGGTTCAAATGGTTTACAAATAGGTTGTAATGAAAACTAATTTTAGCTTACTCCAAAGATACTATTTAAGTTCTCTGTTGATAGTGTTTACAGATATATAATTCTCGGTTACTGTCATTTAAATAGAGATAGCATGTTTCTGCAGAAAGAATGCAAGCAACTTGTGAGATCATTTCTGATAGGTTACTACATTTTGAAAATGTTACTTTCAGGAAAAATAACTGAAAAGCTAAAAAGCTAAACATATGTCTTTTCTATGATAAGAGGTTTCAATGTTTTTTTGTATATGTTGTTTTCCCCCTGCTTTATACAAGAAAGCCTTTTGGAAGTGACTTCCCACAGCATTATCTGCATCACAACTTTTCCATGAGAAATGTTTCAAAAAATGCTAGTTAACTACTCTTGTGAAATTTCAAGCAAGTTTTAAACAAAAAATTAGGTTTACCTTAGTTATTTTCCACATGCCTGAGAAAAAAAACAATACTGCCATTACAAGATCAAAGGTTAGAATTTCACATGGAAGACAGTACAGAGTTTACATGTCAATGCATATTGCCCCCAAGACTATCAGCCTCATGTGTTGCCTTTTCAATTAAAATGAATTTATTTATCATTCTTACTTTTCACTTGGTCATGGATTTTCCAGTATGCAAACACAATTTCTAACCTATATTCTTCTATCTCAAGTTCTAATGCAAACAAGAGAAATAAGGAAGGGGGGGGAGAAATCTATGGAACTTACTAGAAATTACAACTTTCTCGTATGGTTCTAACTCATTGTGTAGAATACAGATTCCAAAGACATGAGAACACAGGAACTATCGGATCATCTAACCTGATCTGATGCAACATAGATCAAAAAGCTTAATTCAGCTACTTCCATAACAACAGTACACTCCCTAATACAAAAAAACTTCATCCTGTACTGTGAAACTCATTCTGAAAAGCTACAGAGCTTTATTAAAACTTGTGTAGGTCTGTAGAACTTTACAGTTCTTTACAGATCCTAATAATTTCAATGATTTTTTTTTTTTAAAAGCTGAAATGCATTTGGATGTAATAAACAGAATATGGTTTTAAGTACTAATAGATTGAAATGGTTTGCCTTGAATTTATACTCTCCACATTTAATTTTAGATTTGAGGTACAAAGGTGAGATTTGAGGAGATCAGACACTGTTTCCCTCAATATACAAGCCAAATGAGACTCATAGACCCATTGGCTTTTTTTCACTACACTGGGAAAAAATTTTTGCATCGTAATCCAAGCTTTCCTTGCAAATGAGGTAAGCTTTATTTTCTAGGTTTCAAAAGCTTAGAATCCTTCATAACACTTTCATTTGTTTTTACTATTTCACAGAGACATTGGCATACACAATTTTTTTACAAGACAAAAAAAACCCTCTGCTTTAAGAAACTTATAAGGCAAAATTTACACATTACAACCTGTAAATTTAAGGCGAAAGGATGATATATAACCTCCCATTTATTCATATTGATGTTTAAAATGACCTAAATAAGTAGCATAGGGTCCTTCAGAAAGGCTTCCTTTATTTAATCCCTTTGTTGGCTAAAAGGATGAAGTCTCATGCATACTTCTAGTGATACCAATTCTTCTCACTAAGAATATTCATTAGAAGAAAAAGGAAAATTAAAAAAGAGCAACTAAGCAAAACTCAACATTTTGCTTTAGCTTCATATCCTTTGTGCGAGGTTCTCTCCATTACAATTCCCTTTCATCCACTTACAAAAAGATTGGCTTGTCCTGAGTTGTTGCAGAAAAATCAAAAGAATGAAGTGTGTGAAAAAGCTTCCATAGGCAGTAAATATCAAGGTGATAATAGAAGCAATATAAAGGTGATAATTTACCTCAGTGGTCAATCTAGCCTAATATTCTGTCTCTGATATTTGCCTTTACAAATTACTTAATGTTTAGAAAAGTTCCTAATAGGTCACAATGTATCATCTTAGAAAAACCTATTCTTAAGTATTCATTATCTTACACTGAAGAATGATTTCAAAACATTCCTTTGAAATTTACAGTAACAACTCTAGATCTTGTTACCCACCTACATGTCTAATATGCTAAGACAGTAGTCCCACACAACTTCTGGCAAAGGGTTCCCATACTTCTAAACATATATTGGATGAAAAACTTTTCTTTTCATTCTTGTTTTATACTTACTCTTTTGAATTTCATTCAGTGTCCTATGTTCCAGAACTCAGAACACCAGTGTCTCATTCACTAAGTACCTAGAACAAACTTAAGATAAATGCCTTTTCAATTTTTTTTTTTTTTCAAATTCATAAAACTTTGTATGAATTCCCCTTTGCCAGGGCTTTCGGCCCCTAGGAATGTAAATACAACATGATTTTCAAGGAAGCCTTCAAAGTTTTGAACACTATGTATCACTTCTGAAATACACTGTACAATCGACTAAATTTGCCTACCAACAATCTCTTTTCCTTAAATATGCTTTCTACTATGGATGACAGATTTTGCAACATCTTTGTAGCTAGTATAAAGCCCTATTCTTTGAAAAACAATATTTTAGTTATCTTCATCTTTAGCAAAGAGCCTGCGTTAGCAGCCTCATAAAAAAGCAACCCCTGTAAGTAATACAGCATGCCTATACATGCAGATTTTTTTAGTATTGTTCACTAAAAAACAACTTCAAAAATTGAGCATGAAATTGAAGAATATTAACAAAATAATATTGGTGTCCACATTCCCAAATCTAAAAAATCAAATCTGGGTTGTTGGCAACAATCTAACATCTAATTTCATAATTTCTATTGTTCTCAGATGGTTATCTTGAATTTGCACCTATGTCGTATGTTTTCTGTCCACCACATTACACTAAATCAATGACAGTATCTATTAATTCACAGCATACAGGAGTTAGAGGACAGGGCATATTTTTAACTATTTTGAGCGTGGCAAACAGAATACACAATTACATTTGTTTGTTAATCTAAAAATAGAAATGTTGGGTTATACGGCTCCATGAACAACTGAGAGAACTTTAGCGGAAACCATAGTGTACTCATCTAGCATTTCCAGAGCTGACTGAGAACCTCAGGTTTGAGATGCACTGTACAGTTCAGAGTGTGATATAACAGATACTGCTATAGTCTCTTCCTAGAAAGATGTTATGGTTTGTTACTTCTGTTTTCCCCAAATCCTTCAGTTTAAAGGGAGCTCACACATAAGACTGTTTCCTTCTCCCACTTGAACTTGAGTTTATTCATCTCAGAAACCACGCAAAAGGCTGGGACGAGCAGACCATAAGTATGGAGAACATCTCTCAATTTCCTCTATCTGTTATCATAACTCTTTCCACATTGGCACCATTTCATCTTCAGGTACATACATGTGAGTTTCTACAAGAACTACACCATGCTCCGCAATCACCACATGTTGGTGAAAAAGATGACCTGGCATGAGACTTCACATGTCTACTCCTGCTCCTAGAAACACAGTGACATACCTTTTTTTTTTCCCCTCACTGTTAATCAAAGAAACCATGTCAGAATTACATTTACCAATGAAAAAAATTACCCTTTTCTCACAGATATTGATTATTTAATTATTTCACAGAATAGCATTCTAAAGGAATGTTCATAAAACTCCAATAATGATTCATTAAATCTTATCTGATTAATGTGTAATAGAGCCACTATCCAATGTTTGAAACAGATACTTAAAAGTTGAATAGGAAGTCCACAAGCAGTAGAAGAATTTGTGTTGGACAATATATTTGAGGCCTTTAAATACCTCAGAGGAAGAAGTGGACCAAACACTGCTCGAATAGCTGAAGCTGTGTCAGCATTTCCAGATTCATATGAAATAGCAAAAAATCAGTTTGAGTTTTAAATTGTTTGATTAGTTCTCAGAATAATCAGATAGTTTCTTTCCAACCCAGTTTTATTTTTGCCAAAAATGAAATTATTTCATTTACATGGCACTTCTATGTTAGAAAATTTGTCTTCCTCTGTGTATCTAGAGGCTATTTTTTTCCATTTTGAAGGACTGATCTTTTTAAACACTAATGTCAGAAAGATGACAGGTTAAATTTGTCTAAACACTATACTGCTAATAACTGGCTTTCGCATGTAAATATTTGCAGACCAACCCCCTCCTAAACTCAACTGAAATCATGGTTATAAAAAAATAATAATTATTTTTAAGACTTTTTTTTTTACATATGCATTAACCAGCATCCTGTGGTTTTGCTGTTTAGAATTTACAATATATCAAATGACTTTCCTTCCTACCTTAAATTTCAGAAGATAGTCTTCAAAATTCTAAGAGATTGCAACATACCATTTTCTTATTCTTCTGAATGTCTTTACATAAACTTGTGACAAAAATCTTACTTTTCATGGCCCTCTGTGGAAGACAAAGAAACCTTCACTAAAACTTGACTTTGTAGACTTCCAATGACTACAGCCCCATTAGACCTTTCTTGTAATTGATATCTGTCATGTGCAAGTAATAAGGTGTCCTCTGTAACAGGCCTTCGAACAATCATCTTCCCTGATACAAACGATAATGGCTACAGTGTCATGAGTTGAGGTTAAATATACTGTAAGTATGTGACTTTATGGGATGCTGATTAGAAAGCAGGTGAATATAAATAGGAAGCAGAGAGGGTGCCCGATAATACAGAGGTGGAGGGAGGAAGAGTATGAGCTCTAACTGCCAGAAAAAAAATGCTGAGCGTCCTTTCTCAGAGCCGAGTCCTTTGTACCTATGTAATAGACTTGATTGAATGGAGCCTCATATTGCAGTGTGAAAGGTATTTAAAATTCCATTTTAAATTTTGTAAACTGTCAAAAGGAAGCAGAAATGTTGTTTTCAATATTATTTCTGTGCCTTTTGACTAGAAAGCTTTTTATGTTATTACTATTACTTCATTTATCTGAAATCCTCTTCTCAAGTTCTTTTGCTATCTATTTCAGCACTTTCCCCCCTTTCCTTTCTTCCCCTTTTCTTTATAGAGTTGTCTGTGTCTTCCCTTTCACAATACGTTCTCATGTAAAGATGATGGTGAAACTCTTCTGCTCACCACAGGGTGTTGTTACTGACAATTATAATTAGTGTGCTATCACGACCACTGAAGGAAAGAACATGCTACAGCCCCACCATGGGTTGTTGCCTCTTCAATTGCTTATACTATTGTTCTTGAGATCTTGTTAAAATTATACTTAATGACTGCTGTTTAGATTCGTTTATCATGAAACTTTATACACACAGGTTATTCACCCATTTAGTTTGCCATCTCACTTCTATCATCCCTCTTTTTTGTTAACTGCCTGTTAACAGCAGTTTTTCCTGCTAACGTAATTCATTTCCTTACACTAGTATATCTTTATTACATAAATATCTATATCACATCTGGATTTTTCTGCTAGTTTATGCCAGAAGAGTACAGTTTGTATTTTCCCCACTGTTTTTCTTCTCAATGTTTTCAGGATATTGGCTGATCAATTGTCTTCTGATCAATACTGAGATTAAATGGAATCACACATTTCACTAATATATCTTTATTCCTGTGCTGAATAGGCCAATTATTCACTGTTAAATATTTTCAGTTTTGCTGGTTAGAATGAAATGGAATGCTCACAACTTATTATATATGCATTTTTCTAATTATTATGCACAGACTTTAAAGAGAACTTGTGCACTATTACTTGTGGGTTGTCCTATCTGCAGTCATTCTGCTACCCAAGAAGTAATTTCTCAGACATAAGCTCAACTCAAGTTAGTTTTACTGAGTAACTGACTGAAGCAGAGGGGAGTGCAGAATTCAGGGATAATACTCACTCATTTACATACATACACTTACATTGATGCTGGCTGTATCCATGGCCAGGCCAAAGGTCTTTGGAGAATTGGGGTTTCAGTGCCCCACACCTCCAAGAAACAACCCACTAAATGAAGGAAGAACACCTTCACTTGACATCTTCTAAAGTACCAATCTTTCTTTGCTATCCTTCACCTTTACCTTTTGTATATGCAAAAGGCAAACAAAATGAAACTCTCCCCAACCAAACATACTGGCCTGCTCCCTTGTAATATTTTATCTGATTCAGTAAATCCTCAGAAGTTTTTGCAACTACAAGCATAAGCGATTGTCTATTTTATTGATAAATTGTTTCATTTTCTTCACATTGTATATCAAAAGTTCAAAGATACTAAACACTACATAGCTATAGCTAGAAATAAATTTCTAGGCATAACAACTTGTCCAGGCATATACCTCCTTTTGCCCATACACACGCTAGACCACCACATACCAAACTCTTGTTTTGAATGGATGATACCATATTCACCCAAGGAGCTTTGCCATTGTCAGCCTACATGCTGATATCAGTGTAGGATTTCTTACAGTAGGTACTTACTCATGAATTTCAAATATACTGAATGTAATATTATCATAAAGGGACTGCATGTATCCAAGCAAAAATAGTGTATTTAGACCAGTGTTAACCATAAACATATATATATATATATAAATACACACACAGAGGCTAGAAATTTTCTAGCTCCGCGCAGGCAATAGTACAGGGCTCACCCTCACCAGAATGTGGGCAGAGAGATCCTGCTTGGTGCACTCTCTCATGTGGCACATGCTGTCTCTGACCTTCACAGGTAAAGGTAAAATGAATCCCCCTATTACCCATATCTTCAAACATCTCCAAAACAATCTGTCAGAATGTAACCCACAGTAAATGCTGTTTCTGAACTAAATTATATCACAGCACAGAGAGAAACTGCCTAAAAACATTCTCCTCTTCCTGATGCTGCCATAGCAAATGCCCTAAAAGCTGCAGCATTCACATGATTTGTTTCCAATGCCACTGTATGCTCGTGGGAGAGTCAGGGCAAGGGGCATACTTTGACTCTTCACATGCCAAGATGAAGAAAATCAATTTCAATGCCCAAGGGAAGAAATTACTGCTAGAGAAGGTCACTTCCCACTACAAGTTGTTCCATTATCATGTACTCTGGGAAGGACTCCTACAAAAATTAGGTAAGCGCAGAGTATGAGCCGGTAAGCTATAAATAACCTGGGGTAATGTAAAAGGTATATAAAGGAGCTAAACTATAAACCAGGTAAGATTTGCTTATGCATATTTGTTCTGATAAAGAGTTTAATTAAGATGCTCTTTGTCTGATGCTGAAGGACAATAATTTGCACACTGCACATACAAAAAAAGTTGTTGATATAATGCAAAGAACTCATGTCAAATTGGAATTGCTGCCAATGGAGGGTGGGGCAACCCACTGAGGATAATGGTCTAATAATCACTCGCAATATTCCAAGAATATGCCTTTCTTCAGAAATCAGCATGTTCATTCAAAGGAAGCCTGACTTACTATGCACATAAATTTTTTAGGGGCTAAGGCTGAACCTCAGCTGAAGAAATGCACAGTCTATCCCAGACCCAATCATGTGTAAATGGCTTTGCAAACGGAAAAGAAACTGGCAGGGAAGCAACACCATAAGAACAGTAAAACTTTAATGGTTTCATTCATACTGTATTTAACAGGCATGTGCTTAAATGAGCTAAGGAAAGCACACTCCAGAATGGATATAGTCACTACCCTCACAGGGAAGCTAAATATTCAAAATAAATACCAACAAAAAAGTGCTAGTAGTCTGACTAACCTTAACAGGGATTTATAGAAGCTAATTCCTTACAAAAGTCGGGATCAAATGTGGAAAGCAGAACAGCAAAGTGAGACTGTAATTAGCTGGTAAACTGTCAATCCATCCATATACGATGAAATCCTCAGTATTGACAAATGTCACAAATATATTATTAATTTCCCAGTATTTCATGCTTTTTTTCTTTAAAACTCCAGTTGCTGGATAATGGGATCCTAGGAAAAAAAAAACCAAAAAACATAACTTACTCATTTTCATAGTCACATTTAAAAAATCAGTTACTATGAACTCCACTGCAGAGAAATCAAGACTCCAAATTCACCTTTAACGTATAACAAAACAGAAAAGAAAATAGTTTTGAGGCATTACTTATGACATATGAATGCTTGGTAAAACTGAATATGCTAAATGAAGATCAGAATTTTAAGTAAAACAAATAAAAAATAACAATTATTCTGTACAGCAGGAAGACAAAATAAGGACAATGAAAAGACAAAGAAAAAAAAACCTTCGATGCAAATGTTAAAAAAAAGTAAAACAAAGAAACAAACAAACAAAAAACCCAAGACACAGTATCCACTTTAGTAACATTACTCTTGCTGAAATACTGGCATGATGTCTGTAATACTCATACAGATACCAGCTCTTTTTAAGGAGAGTTAATAAGGTTTCTTAGTACTTTTTCACTTCTCCTGACATCACAGGCTGAAGTACACAGAAACTGAATCACAACATCATGCTCAAAGATGACGAGAGAGTGGAAGTAAAAGGACATTAGGTACTCTCTCAATCCTTAGGAGCAGGGAACAAGTCACTGGGGAATATTGGATTAGGCCTTGGAAGCAGTTGGAGAAACACAGGGAAGTCAGCTGGAGATAAGGCTATATTAGGAGACTGAACAGTCTTATTAGTAGGCAAAATGCACCTTTTATTAAAGCTTCTACTTTGAGTTTCACTGGTTTTGTGTAATTTAATTATAGCAACACTCTGCATGATAAATGCTTTGTGAACACTAATAAAGGACAAACTCTGCTGCACAAAACCTTAGAGTCTAAAGACTGACAAGGTGACAGAGTAGAGTAGTCCTGAAGCTTGTATGTTATAGTTGGAAAGAATCACAGCTTATAGACAAATTAAGTCCAAACAAACCCCACCCTCTCTCCCTTCACAACACCTAATAACATTTAATCGTTGTTCAAAGAGATTCTGAAACAAAGTCCCTTTTGTAAGAGGGAAAGGCAAACCATAGACATCAGCAACATTTTAAACAAAACACAACTGAGAAAGGAACATATAAAATTAACCCAAAAGCCAGTAAACTCAGAGAAACTTACCATCACACTTAAGTCTTGCACATAAAAGAACTGCAGAACAGAATTTTGGTCCGGATTTCCAAGAGTCTCAGTATGACTTTTAAGATGGTATCAACAGCATTGCATATGTGAAGTTTTTATGTACATATATTTGTATCCTCATGCAAACACAAATACACTTTTGTTTCCATACCTGGTATGAGATGGCAAACATTGAAATTCTGTCCCGTCAACAAAATTGATATTTGAACAGGTTTGAAAACAAATAAGTCTATCCTGAGGCTAAGACAAAACATATTATATATATAAACTCTTTGATAGTCAGCATTAAAAATCATACATTAATTTGAACTACATATGTCACATTTTTCTCTAATAGATATTTAAGGTACTAAGGAAGAGGGGTTTCTAATTACATTACTTTGGACGTTGCGTTATACAAAACACAATGCCAAGTTCAGTCAAGACTGTGACATAAAATTGGTAACACCATAGCCTGTGGATTCCATGTTATTTTGCTTCTCCCATTTAAAGTTTTAGTCACTGAACATGTATAGTATGCCTTCTCTTGGGAAATTAACTATTTTTTCCATAGTTGCTACCACAAAACAGGGTGCACAAGGCACATCAGAGAAGAATTTGTGCATTCTGCAAGCAACATCTCTTTGCAGCTCTACACTTTTTTCCACTATACATCACATTAAACCAGTGTCTGTATAGTCCAGTGAGTGTCAAAGTATGACAGGAAAACACAATACCTGACACTAATAGAAGTTTTTGCCAATAGCTGTTCGTAACTAGCTATGATTTTTGTATTCCATTCCAGATTACAATGGAAGCAAACCTAAGAGTTCAACTTGCTTCTGCATTGTATCCTTCAACCAGTACAGCAACATTATCTACTCCAGGTGTTAAGAGCAAAAAAGCAAAGGTTCAAGAGCCTGTTCAAAGGTATATGACATTTTTGACTATTCAAAGTTTCTTTTAAGGTCAACTGAACTGAACCCAAGATTGAAGTCAATGGAACAATACCCATTCAAGAAATCCATATTAACAGTGACAAAATGATTAATCTGTTACTGAGGTATATGATTTTTAGCATACTCAGTTAAAATTTGAACTCGTGCCCATTTCAACTTTTCCCATTTTAATGCTAAATAATATGAGTAGCATTCATTTATTTTGAAGGAATAATAATCTGATATCTACAAAAGTTCTAAAATAGTGCATTTTTTATTTTTTCATAAAATACAACTTGAACTGTTCTATTAATCATGTTAGTTACTACATAGCTATATTAGCTATGAATATATTAAAATTGCAAATGAAAGACAATAAAAAGCAATACACAGATTTCTTTTTTGAACAACACTGAAGCTTTGGGACATAAAAACATGAAGGAAAACGACAGACAAATTAGGACTTGTTCTTAACGTCTTTCAGACACTAACAGGTTAAAAAGAATCATCTATACTATCCCCTCACAGGTTAATTCATGCATAGAGGACGGAATAATCTATTCATTGTTCTCATGCAGCAAATTAATAGACCAAGCATCAAGAGACGTTTGCACCTTTCTAGAACTAGCAGGTTATTTGGCCAAAAGTATATATTCCTCTGGAGAAATCACTGAGATCAAAAGGCACACGATGAGAAATCCTGTGTGGTCTTGCACTATTTCCCAGTATTTCCCTGCTTCCGTGTCAGCATGTCCATAATAAAAATACATCTTTTCTGGTTTTGCCACCAGTTAAGCTCACTATAACCTCACCTCAGAACCCTCTACAAGAGTAAGGAAAGCTCAAGTCGTGTATATCACTGGCTTTAAACTTCCTGACTACTTCAGATTCCTCCTCCACAATACGAGAGGAACTTGTAGTTTTGATTTCAACCTATCCTCCTAATGTGAGGAGCCATCCCCAAATGTACTTGTAGCACAGGCAAACCATTCTCAAAGTATTATCTGAGCAGCCATTCCATGATGGGGCTAATCCCAGCTACCCAATCCCACAGAACACCCTGAACCCAGGGCAGCAAGGAGTCTTAAACATTTAAAACCATCTAATTCAATTCTAGCAATAGGAACCCAAATGTTCTGTGTGCTAGAAAGAATATGTAACATGGGCACTGAAGTGTCTCTCACCATGCCCAGGCAGGGCACTGAAAACTTACACAATACTTCCCAAGTATTGCAAGCATTTTTCTAGTATTCAGTCCTCCCAGCTGAACAACTCGATACCTTCAGGATAATCACAGAATTCCTTGCTGCTCAAGCAATAGCCAATCCATGTGTCACATCCCAACTGGAACTATGTAGCTCATCACAAACAAGGCCATGCCTAGCTCCTGTTAAAAGCCTGTCAGTCTGTAATAATGGAATAATTTTACCACTCTCCTTCACGTCAGAACTGATTTTTATATACATGACTGATCCAATACATCTCAAGAGTATGATCCATTTGGCCTTCTAAAGATCAGGTCACTCTAAAGAACAAAAGACTCGAGGTAGCATTTTCTTAACTAGTTTATCATTTTTCCATGTGCTTCATGTTTCCCCATCACTACCTTACCAGATGCACAAGGCCACAGAATCACCAAAAGAAAATTTACATTCAGAAGACATGGAACCAGGTTCAGAACAAGTTACTGAATATTTGTCCTTGTTTACAGACAGTCAGATCCTGGCTTTCAATTAAATTGTTAAAAACCTACGAGACAGGTACAAAAATGTACATCTTTGTTCACGATTCAATCCCATACACTTCCTCCCAAAATTTCAGGAGACAAACCATCTAGAACCTGTATTTAGCCCTTCTTAATTTTCAGTCCCATGAGATTGCCATACGACAAACACTGCTAAAGCAAGCAACCCTGTTCATTTGAGTAAATTTCTGAACTCTGTGTATTTAGTTCAAATGAAGCAAGGTAATCACATCTTGGTGCCACCCATCATTATTTAGGACACTAAATACAACATTTGCAGGTGAAAATTTTAAAATTATTTTTACAACATTTTGGGGGTGATTACGCATACTGAAATTAAATGCATACCTTGTCCGGCAGTCATCTTCAGGCTAGAGAGGTTTGGTGAGTTTACTCTCAGCGCAATCCAAATTCTCTCTCTCATCTTTGACATTGTTTTTGTTTGCAGTACTTCTAGCACGTTGGTCTCCTGCATTCATGCAATTTCTTACCCTCTGCTCAGCTTAGACACATAAGAGTAAAAACTCCCTGTTCTATGTCAGAGGCTCCTGAAGCTGCCGCTTTTTCCTCAGGGCTTAGCACTACGATGTTTCGCATTTACTCGTGGTGCTCAGCTGTGACCCTAACAGACTGTATCTACAGAGATGGAGTGAAAGTAAGCGAGGCAGCTGACATAGCAAAAGCCATAAATTTGTCAGCGTTGGGGTCCTCTTACACTAGAACATGGCATTCTGGCAATATTGGCCAAAGTCCTGGTTATGCTTTTTTTTTTTCTCCTCCCCAGTTAATCTTATGCTGGTTTTGGTATCATTCACATTCTGACACATCAGCTGACACAGTGTGACCCCTTGTAGTCTTCAAGTAACAAGCAGCAAAGGAAACTTGACTACTGTAACACTGCAAGTAGATAAACCAGTCGTCTAAAGCTTGTGTCATGCAGTGCCCCTTTAATGCAGTCGAGCCCAATTCAAGTGACTTCAGATCCATAAAACCCTCTAGAGGCTGATGACACTCCTCAGTAAGAACTCCTGGCTGACAACAGCAAAGCCAAACTCTACGCTTACCTCTGTTAGATGTAAACAGCATATATTCTGTGGTCACTGAAGCTTTTCACTGTAACTCTGACAAACAGAAAACAAAAGCTATTATCTGAAAAACATCACTGCTACTCTCACGTATGAAAAGCAGTGCTTAAAAATTATTTTTTATGCAAAGGATAATGCATCAGTCATTAATCTTGGGATACCACCATGCCATACTACCTTTTAACAAAATTCTTGCATGCAATTCATTTGGGGTTTTTGAGCTTTTTTTTTTTATTTAGCATCATGTCAGTTAAAAATATCAGTGATATTTTTGTCAGAATAGTCATAACTACAAGCTTTTAATAAAAATTATGGAATTTTAAAAGTAAAATTTAACTGTCACGCATAGTATAGTAAATTTATAGAACTAACTTACTCAATTTCAATACTAATTCAATAGACTATTTGGCTACAAAAAATCATTTGAATTTTCTGATATGAATCTAAGAAGAGTTTATCTTTAGCCAGATGTCTTTTTGCATATCTGTAGATGCTTGGCCAAAGTTAGAATTAGACCATAAAATTCCTTCTCATTACACTGCCTAATGATTTTTGTGTTTTGAGATCTACGCCAGCAAAAACAGACCTGTGGAAACAGGCATACCCACTGTCCTGGTTTTGGCTGGGATAGAGTTAATTTCCTTCCTAGTAGCTGGTACAGTGCTGTGTTTTGGATTTAGGATGAGGATAATGTTGATAACACACCAATGGTTTAGTTGTTGCTAGGTAGTGCTTACACTAGTCAAGGACTTTTCAGCTTCCCATGCTCTACCGACTGAGAAGGCTGGAGGTGCACAAGAAGCTGGGAGGGGGCACAGCCAGGACAGCTGACCCCAACTGGCCAAAGGGACATTCCATACCATGGGACGTCATGCTCAGTACATAAACTGGGGAAAGCTGGCTGGGGGGGGCCGCTGCTCGGGGACTGGCTGGGCATCAGTCGGCGGGTGGTGAGCAACTGCATCATGCATCACTTGCTTTGTATATTCTATTATTACTATTACTGTTTTACTTTATTTCAATTATTAAACTGTTCTTATCTCAACCCACGAGTTTTCTCACTTTTACTCTTCCAATTCTCTCCCCGATCCCATGATGAGTGAGTGAGCGGCTGTGTGGTGCTCAGTTGCCAGCTGAGGTTAAACCATGACACACGCTTAAAGTTTTGGCAGTTTGACACTCAAACTGAAACAGGATATCCTGAAGGACAGCATTTGGTCCACATGTGGTGTCCCCTGTAAGAGGATAAAGCCCATCTTGTCATCCTGTAAAGTTTTTTGAGATATAAATCAGTTTTGTTATCCTTGACAGGTGTTGTGAACAAGGTGGGGGGAGTAAGAGAGGGAAGGAAAAAAATATCAAACAGCCTAGCTTTTAATTCACTTATATGCTGAAACAGAAATTAGAGGGGAAAGATGGAAGAGTTGTAGGTGAGGAGATGGAGGAATGATATATTTGGTAAAGTACAAACTAAGCCTATATCAAAGTGAATGCAGAGAACTAGCTCTAGAGACATTTCAGCTTAGATCATGGTCAGGTACACCCTAGGGAACATAGCCCAAACTGTGTAAGTTACTATCCAGAGCAATCAAGTTAGACTACATGTATACTTTTTATTTATTTAGGCCTTGCTATGCTTTCAGACTGTTCATTTTCTAAGCAAAGATTAATCATAGCTCAGATGTACTTGGTTCCACTGAAGCAGTACAGGTCTATACTCAGAACTGTATTTAAAGCACTAATGCTAATGATATTAAAAAGTAAGTTTTTTCTTTAATCATAATTAGCAGAGGTTGTGCCTTATATCACTAGGTACTGCTTCACATCAGCTGCACAGCAGGGAAAGAAACAAAAGTCCTGACTTGCAATAGCCATTGAACAGTATTCCCAAACAGAGTTTACAGGACAACTCAGACTACAGTGAATATATACTTTTGGACATCAGAAAATTAAATCTATATGCAAACATTGTGAAATGCATCACTAGAACAATTTCCATCCATGTCTGTAAAAGCAGGCCACGTGTTCCTTTTTTCCTTTCAAAGTTAGAACAGTGTTGATTTTTTTTTTCTCCAATACATTCATGCGAAGAAGACATTTCATCTCACAGATTTTACCACAGTTCGGTCTATGCACATTTTAAATAAATTAAGATTAAATAAATCCATTTTATTGTATTACTTTGTGCCACCTCTATGAAATAACGCTCATCTTTGTATTTTGTAAGGGATGTTGACATGCCTGAAAATGGTGCATGAAGTATAATCTTTGAGGATTGCACTGCTAGAAAAATAAATCTAAGCCTATGTTTCAAGCTCAGAATGGCACCACTTTTGATTGAAATGCCTCTGAAACATCCATTCCAATACAGCTATGCTGTAAAATTCATACAATTGATCACTAGTGCAGCTGTAACAAAACTAGTGACTAGCAGCTTTGTTTTCTAAACATCTGTTCATCTCTTGCAAGCATAAAACATTCCCATGAAATAAATTACATACAATCCTTCAGTTTCAGAAAGAACCGCAAACTCACAGTAGGAAAAAAATCAGGTTACAAAGAAGGGCTGGTCACACAGATCACAAACAAAACCAAAATGAAGTTTAATGCTTATTAATAACAAAAAAACCTCTTCTCTCGGAGGAATTTTATTCATCACAGGTCTTAGTCAAATAAGTTTGAGGTATGGCATCCCTAACAAAATAGGGGTATTTCTTCTTTTGTTTCTTGCCTGCATTCCTAGATCCAGGCAAACTCCAAAGCTGATGGAGCCCTAACAGGACAATGAAAAAAGAGTGAGGTATCCTAAAACAAGAAAACTGCTTCTTGCGATATTAAAACCAAATGTTTAATGAAAAAAGTAAACGTGATCAGTTGAGGAAGAAAAGTCAACATCAAAGTCTCATTATCTAAAACCAAAGCTAACTGATATCCTCGTTATTTATCTTTTTATCATCAGAGCAACAGAGCTTCGCACAAATCCTCAAAATTTGTGGCAGAACAAGTAAGAAATATCTGTTCTGATGAAGAAGCTAATTCATATTTTGGAATATGAATTCATAATAATTCTCAGCTTCAACCTTAGCAGCACATTGGTAACTCCAGAAATCATCAGAGCGAAGAGAGGTAAGAATAACGCTTAGTGAGAGGGACAAGAGTATCTTCAACTCTCAACTTCCCAATAGCTGAATGAAGAAACTCCCTTGGTATTTTTTGGCACTAGTTTCATTTCCACTTTGAGTTCTTCTTATCTCTAACATGAAGAAAAATAGCTTTATGAATCAAGAATCGGCAAGCTTTCCCTAAAGACAGCATTCTACAACTGCCATTCAGAAAGACATCAGAGGAGCCATTCTTTCAGCTATGATGAATGCCATTTATGTTTTCTTTTATAATGAAAGTGCATACATTCACATAGGGGGGTAAGTGGGCATGACCATCATATTAATCAAATACTAGCTACAGAAGAGTTATCTGCTAGACCCACTTGATGAGCAGGCATATAGAAACCTTGCACTAAAAGGGAAAAGTTACATTTAACACAACATCTGCTTCTATTATGTCACTACAATAAAACAGGAACACAACTAGAGCACCCAAATCAAACTTTTTGTCATCATTTACAAGCTTCAAATAGGACAATAAGAACCACTAGTTTCATAGAGTGTTCTCATTCAAGAGGGATATATCAAAATTCTGATGAGAGCAACAAGCCATTAAAGACCTAAATAAAAATCCTACTTCATCCTTATTTCCAACCACACAAGTTCCTCATATGAGTTACAGTTTATAAATTTGAATTTCTTCCCACAGTATTTTCATTTTTAATTCACTTTTTATGTTAGAAATATAGTTAAGCTTGATATCTGATCAATTCTGCATGAGGTCACACAATGGGGGTAGTTTTTAGAATGAAAAAATTTGTGTAAAATGTTCACAAAATACAAGGTCTGGGAGCAGGGGGGGTTTCTAATTCATTCGACTACTCAACAGCAAGGCTTCTGGTGAATGCATTAAAAATACAAGAAAAATATTCCTGTCTGGCTAACGGTATCGGTAAAATCAGTTATCCAAATCTCCTATCCCACTTCACCCCAGATCTACCATATTTTGGACTTTAGGAAGAAAATGACATTTATTTGTACCAAATCTTATTAACTATTTGTTCAGAATGCAGGCATACCAGATCACAAGGGAAATGGCAGAGTCATCAAAAGCACATTACTCTCAATTATGAAAACTCTAACACTTCAGATGCAATGGTCAATGGTATTTTTCTCTGCTCGTTCAAGTATATTTTGCCAATGCTTCTACAGTTTCCAAGTAAGGACATGTGGTTGATTAAGTGAGAGGTATAGGCCATCAACACCCATATTACTCAATGAACCCCAAAGGCCATCTCACCTTTAAACGTATAGATTCTTTGTCAAGAACTTGCGTTTACTTAGCAGCTCGATGATTGTAAAGGATTCTGACTTTTTTTACTAGACCATAATTCATGAAAAAAGGTGGACACCTTCACCTCATCACAGAACAGCTCTCCTCTGTTTTTACTGAATATGGTCCAAAATTTGATGAAACAGTATCCTTTGCTTAGGAGCATTTCCATGCAGTGTGTTCAAGAATTACATCCAGAGAGAGAGATTTGGTTAAAAATGAAAGTCCACTTTTGTGTCTTTCATCTGCACCTCCAGGTCTATAGAAATGGAATTGGCATGTAATACAACTAAACCATCTCTAGAATTCGATTAAGTGCCAGGACACTCAGTGTCATACAGAAAAAAAGCTACTTTATGAATATCAAAATAGGAAAAAAAAGACAAGAAATTATACATAGGCAAACTGGTATCTCCAAGGTTACCACAATCGAAGTGCTTAAAGCTGTTTTTCATCTAATAATTTCACTCAAGCTACCACTCAACACCTGGCAGTATTTTGAATCCTAAAGCCTCTCTTTCTCTTAAGGATACGGTACTCCATCATGTACTTCCCCAAACTTAGGAAAAATAACTGCCTATACGCCCTACACATTTTCAGTGACATACAGGATCAGGGCCTGTAAGACAGTCCAAGCATTAACTTCCACTCAGTTCCTTACTGTAGTCACTGTGGCCAATGTCTGACAAGATACATCTGCTAGTTTGGGGTTTGTTTTCTTTCTAAAATACATTTATTGATTGATTTTGACACCAACTGTTCCAATTTAAATTACAGTTCAAGTTGGCATTATAGTACATCCTGATCCAAGCCAGGAAAATGTCAGAGATTTACCATTAACTTCAACAAGGCCATAATTTCAACCTTTTGTCCTCTAGATTAACCATACAGAGGACTATCAGATACCTACAATAAGGAAGGAGGATTTTTTTCAGTAGCATCTAGTTAGCTAAGAATTTTGATAGTTACATGTTGATAGTCAATGGCATGTGTACTTATGAGTCTAAACTTAAGTCCCATCGCATGGCTCAAGATAACAGTTTAAAAAGCAAGTAAAACTTCATAAGCCAGTTGGACACTTTTCAAAACTTTCACCATGAACACTTTGCTTATTGCATATGATGTGTACCGGGAACAAAATGCATCATCTGCAGTGATTTTATTTACTTTTTACATTTATGTAGCAAATTTGACTTCTTATTACATTGCAGCCTTGCAAAGTATATTACCATATTTCATTATCTAGCACATAAGCAAATGTGTCTTACAAACAATGCTCTATTATGATAATGAATTCTGAATATCTAGTATAAAATTGTCAACATTATAAAATAATGTAAAAGTAACTGCACAGTCAAATGTCTACTACAAAGGAATGGAGTTTAACACTCACATTTTCATTCTAAAGTTTGTCAATGAGAGCTTAATATGTTTCTATGAACAAGTGTACTTCCATTATCTCATTAGACATTATTACCCAGATAGTCAAAAAATGGAGGAGTAGCAATCCACTGATGTAGATACGGTCCAATGAACTTTTATATTTGAGCAATGGATCCCAATGCTTATGATTTTGAAAGCTATGGAATGACTATGTTTTAGATACTTTACTTCTCAGAAGTAAGCATTAAATATTTGTTTTCATTCAGTTTCTTTTCAGATTTTAAAAGTTACACACAGAAGAACAGCAAAAAAATGCTATAGTTATATTGACCTAACATTAAATGCTTGGAGTTTTGCAATGTACTTTAAAATCTTTGGTTGCAAGGCAGAAATGCAGATTATCACAATCTGCTATTATAAAAATTATTCAAAAGGTTATGGAATACAGGCATAAAATAAAAAGTTACTGATGAAAAAGACTTTCCTACACAGGATTAAAATGTAAGGTTGCAATTTAGTTTAGAGAAGGTTTCTATCCCCTCCTTTGGAAGATCAAATCAAGTCCTTCAGCTCTGACTCTCCCAAAACTCTTCAACATCCTAATCTACATAGGCATGACTGTTGACTCTCCTCAATATTTCTTCTCATTTACTTCATCAGGAACAAGACTAGATCTTTTCATTTTGTTTCCTCCCACCACCAGAGTCATCACCATTTACAAAACTAACAGCATTTTTCATAAACTCTGTTTATAGTATTCAAAAGTAGTAATCAATTATCATGGTTCTCATATTTATTTGTAGAAAATAAATAAATGAAGCAATAGGTCTGTAGAAAACAGATTGATATTATGTACTCCTAAAATCAAGAGTGCTCAGCCTCTATTAGTTTGAGTGACATTCTGTATGTAGGCCACAGTTTCACAGTTGAGAGTCACGTGCAGAATAAGAAAAGAATAAGTATGATGTGAACAGAACTAATGGGAGAAAGATACAATTATTTAAGTGAGATGGAGAAAAATATTCACGAGAAATATCTGTACTGAATGAATTGTGAAATAATATTTCAAATCTACATTTTATCAAAAAGATTAAAGTATTTATTCCAGGATAATGAATTTCTTGAGAGAGACTATTTTATTAATAATGGATGTTGAGATGGAATCAGATACAGTAGGTGGAAATAACACAGAATCATGTCTTGTCAAATGTGTGATTAATTTTGCACTACAAGTATTGATTTGACAGAACACCTTTTTTTTTTTTACCTGTTCATAGCCATTTAAGCGTAATGGACTTCTTTATTATCCAAATGTTATTCCTTTGTTTAAGGTTTTCATTTGAAAGCACTTTGATGCATTTATAACTAGTTACCAATTCTCTGGATCTTTATATGTGCATTGTGTTCTAAGTTTACTCCTCCTCTTTTCAAGTCTATTAGCGTCAATTAGGCTTGCAAAGACATGCAAGTCTGACAGGCAAACTTTGATAAAATGCTTGGGCCGATCAACCAAACAAAGACAATGCTACAGCATTTGTTTCCAATAAATGATTGCATTTAATAAACATTTCCTTGAATTTTACCTTTTTTTTTTTTTTTTTTTTTTTTTTTACACCATACTAGTGCATACAATTACTTTTATTAACACCATAAAACTACTATCCATTGTGATGTACACATCACTTAAGTATCATTAATAGTTTGCATACACCGGTGAGTTAAAGAAATGGTTGGACTTAGGGATAAACTGTACCTTTCAAACCACAGATAATTAAGCAACATTTCAATACACAGCAGAATAACATAAAGTTGTTACTGCATAAGCACCCACATTAGGCAATAGAAAATGGTTTGGTAGTATTTTGTGCTCAGACTATGCCCTTCAGTGACTTAACAGAAATAGAATTTTCACCTCTCAGCTCCCACTGTTCTTCCCAAATTAAAAGTAAAAAATTCTAAGACACTTTCTCCTATTTTTACTAAGGCTACATAGCATCTTCTTCACAAATAAAGCCATTAACTTCTTCAGTAAGAGCATGATGGAACATAACTGTTATTTAATTTGGTTCTACCTACTCACAGTTATCATCTCTCAGATGAACAATTTCCTTCCACCTTTCAGAAAAAAAAGCATAAAATAAAGAACAAGTATTTGTAAGAGAGTCAGAATCTGATCCTGAATTTATGAAGCACTATGGGTAATCGGTAATTAGGTAAGTAATAACTAGTAACTGCAGCTGCTATGCATGTGAAAATACAGACAAGTAGATGGGAATTCCAGCTGTAAAAGATTGCCTACACACACACGCACTCCAAAATAACATTTATTTCCAAATAGGAAATTAAATAATCCTTTATGTGAAAAATTGTAAAATTATTTGTTTTGAAACAACAAAAGAAGTAACCAGCTCTAAAAACTTTGCAGGCTATTTTAAAATACCTGATTTTTACAATTCACCCTTTTTCATTCCACCTCTATAATGATGTAAAAAAGAAGCAAAATTCGGATGCCCCACTGTAAGCATCTGGCATTCCCATAGCTCCAAATTTAAAACACCAAAACAGCATTACTTATAGTAACTTGTTGCCTTGGTATACTCACTGGTCTTTCAAAAATAATATTTTGTATTACAGTGTCATTTCCTGATATAACTGAACAAAAACACCCCTTTGTACGATTGCAATTATTTGAAATAAGAGATAGAAGATTTTAAATATTCAGTGGGCAGTTTTTAGCAGTCTGCCAGTCACAGGGTGGCATTTCTTTGCAAATATATTTATTTTACAGTATTTTACTTTTCTAAGCTAGAATATATCTTCTGGTCAATTGCCCATAAATAAAATTGAGAGATATAAGCGAAGGAAGAAAATAAGTGGCAAGTCTTAAATATCAAATGCAACAATAAAGCATGTTTCCAATCAGGTCAGTGGACACACTGCAGTAAATTGGAGTTTTGGGTGCATAAGGATACAGGATTATAAATGGCATATATAGCACATCCAGCTATTCTTTATTGATATTAACAAAGAAGGATTCCTAAGACTTGTTTGAGGTGACAAACGATTGACCAAATTAGATTTGATCCCTACCACAACTTAGACTACAGCTATTCTTTTCAATTTCTCATTCAAATTTTAGTCTTATTTAAGCTTTAAATAAAAATGTTAGTAGCAGCATGTTTACATTAATAGGCTACCATATTATTTTGCAATAATTGAAATTTGTCCTGAAATTCTAGAATTAAATGTAAAATAGTTAAATACAGAGTGAGACTACACAGAGAGAGCTGAGTTTACCACTTTATTAAAACTGTGATTGTTCCCATAAAGACTCAACCAGGTCACATATTAATAATTATCACTGACAATCTTTAACATCAGACTAAACCCACAAGTGAAGCAATATTACATCTCTCTCTCTCATTTATCTTTACTGCTTATGGCCCCTCTGTGGTCAGCATGCTGTGAGCTTCGTGGACATTTAATTATGAACACATCATAAATGTGGCTGACAAGGCAGAAGCTGGGTTCAGATGCTCCTGGGATGAAGGAAACATCGTTGAAACCACTTAGACTTGCAGTACTTTCATTCTGTTACAATAAACAGTGTTCTGAGTTACCATATACATACCAAATATAAAGCTCCCTCTCTTTCTCATAACAGATTTTCATTTCATCAAATGTTACAGTATGTCTTGGTGAAAATATGAGAATGCATTGTTCATGACCCTTTAAAAATAAACTATTTACCTTTCACTAGTCAAATTATAACGGTGTAATATGAGTGCAATAAGGGCCAAATGCTGAATTTTTCTACCAGTGTCATATAGATTACTAGGAAAAGGAACAGAAAACATAACACCCGGGCAATAACACTATGAAACAGTTTGGCTGTGCCAGGTAACAGGACAGATGCCTCAGAGAGCTCAGGCAAAAGAACGGAAGCGCCCAACAGCACGTATAATGTTTGCTACAAGTACCTATATATATTACCCCTTTCTGTGATTCCTGCATATCAGTAAGAGAGAGACTAGTCTGGCCTAAAGGTTTTTAGAGCAAAGGCCGTAATTGTGGTACATTATCAAAGATCTTAGCCAAAAAAACCCCAAAACACACCAAACCACACACACCCAGGAAGTTGACAAGACCAGCAGCTCCCAGATACTATACATTTGAAATAAAACTCTGGCATCAGAATCCCATCAACATTTTGTCTTGAAAACACGCATAGTAAGCAAGAGAAAGGCATCCAGAGTTGGTATAAACCAAACAGAGCGGAAATTCTGGATAAATCAGTTAAACTATTGTACTGCCACACTGGCATAAAACAAATTCAAGATCAGAATCAAGACAATACTCTTTCAGAAAGTAAGTTAGTTAAAATATATTCTGACTCAAATTCGTTTCACATCCTCACAGAAGCTGCTTTCTACCACCCTCTCCACACCAGCTTTGGTTTTGGATTTTGTCTTTCATGGCAATGAAAATCCCTGCAGCAAATAGTAGAGAGCATCTCAATTGTACTGAGATTCTTGAAACATCATTGTTATAAAATGCTCTGAATCCTCATCATTTATAAGCTTTACTAACAAGAACACTATTTTAATAAAGCAGCCTATATTGTCCACAAAGCTGTCAAAAATGGCACGAAGATGTTACCTCCAAGGCAGATTTTTTTGGTGGAATCATGTTTGTAATGCGAAGAATTAACATTTGAACAAAGAGTAAATCTTGCAAGCTACCCTGCTGCTTAAACACCTAGGTAAGAATAAACGTGCATGCAAAGAACTAACCAGTGTCATGTTTCAAAGCAACTGTCCTCTGTAGTGCTGAGGTACATATTTCTATACCTCCCCAACAGACTAGAAATAGAAAAGACAAAGCATATAATAAAGCCAAGCACAATGAAAGAGCTCTGAAGAGAGAGCTGAAAAGTAGCTATCATGTTGGCAGATAAATTCTGCACACAATTATTCATTCCTAGCCTCTTGACATGTAGATTAATGAGTTTGATAACCCAGGCTTCTAAAGAAGTAGATTCAACTCAGTTTCACTAGCTTTCTTCTCCTCTTCTAACTACAAACACCACTTTGGTCTATTGAGGAAAAAAAACCCAAATCAATACATTTGCACTGGTCATCAACATTTTTGCAATTGAAGTCCTATGTCAAAAATACGATATCTGCTGTGGGACGCGGCTCTTTACTGGCCCTGTCAAGAATTCACAGGGGCTCATGTGATCACTGGAGGGAGGAGTTTTTGCTTCAGCAGCCTGTGCTTCCATGCCAAGTTCAAAGTCATATAGTAGCCAAGGAAAGAAAAAGAAAAAAAGAAAAAAAGAAAAAAAGAAAAAAACAAACCACACAAAACCCACAACAGCTATTCTCATAGTTATAATGACCCTGTGCTCACTGCAATGTGTTCTGTACATAAAATTTTCTATTTCTTCCCTGAGGCCAAATGACCTTTTGTCGACACTTTGGTTAATGTTCACTGATCAAAGTGGATTTTAAAGCAAGTGCTGTATCAGATTCCAGCCATGACGACTTTACAAGGGGTTGTGTCTGCCTTAAACCAGTACGCATAGTGATGCACACTCAGGGTAGGGGGGAGAGGGGAGGATGGAAAAATACAGTTAATGATTTACAGATTTATTCTTTGTCGAGGCAAGTCTTGCACAGTGGAAATGTTGCAAATGTTGGAAATGTTTATTCTTGATTGGTGAGCAGCTTTGAGTCCTTTTTTTCATCTCAAATGTTATGAGTTCAAATTCTCTTGAGTAATAAGCCACATGCAGTTGCTTAGGATTTTTCAGAAGGTTTAAAAGATGGGGACTTGGGGGGGGTGGGCAGAGGGGTGTGTTTGCTTGAGGTTACCCCCTTTTCCTGGTTAACCACAAGGTGAAAAGTAATCTTTGGCTCTTAAGAAAAGAAAAACTAGAGAAATCCTATCTTGCAAAATTACTAAGATATTACTTAGATAATCACAATTTCAGAACCCTGTCTAGTGTAATTATAACATTTTTCTTGTTATCTGCAACTGGAAAAGAAATCAAGATTACAGTGGGCACCCAATGCAAGCTAACAGGAAGGAGAAAGTTACAACAATCCCAAAACTAGAGACAGGCTATACCAGACTAGTGACACCCAAATAGCAATGACATTCCATAGCATTCAAGTGTAGTTTACTCTCTCAGGCAAGAATATATAAATCTTTCACAGCCTGCAACAGATTTTTCTACCACAAACACCATAACAGTTACTAATTTCTTTTTTTTTTTCTTTGCATGGCTCTCTAATGATCTGAGCAAGCAATCAATGTGTTTGAGTAATTTTGTGCCAATCGCCATGCAACATTTTTTTTACCTACACCTTAAAGTAGGTTGGATTATTGGATTTTGTTTGTTATTATCTCTACCTTAATTTTTTATTCAGGAAGAACAAAGTTGCAGTTGCAGAATTTTGTTTTAAGCAGAACTTTCTATTTTTTTTTAATATTGTTTAAACCTGATCGCTTAAATTTAAATGTATTTGCCCTGGATTTCTTGTTTAGTTGGTTGTGATTCTGGTGTGGGTTTTTTTTTTCCTTAAAAAAAAAAAAAAGTGCCTTACTGTAGGCACTTACCTAGCACTCACAGGGGTGAAAGACATGCTCCAGTAATATCTTTCATTTTATCTACAAGCTTTATGATCCTGTAGCATGAGGCACACCCCCTCACACATTCCAACTGTAAATCTACTGCATGAGAGGTTATTTAGAGATACAAATTACTGTTATGCACAATCCCCTTTGTAATCAAATATATCTTCAGTTTAGTGTTCACTTTAGAGTGGTCTCATTCCTTTGATGCTCTTAAAGCCAACCTACTGAAACAAGTTCTGGAAAGAAAGTGTTATTCTTCAAAGTAAATCATAAGGAGCGAAGTTTTTCCTGAAAGATCTTAGAAATAGCTCATGCTGCTGCTGCTTCCAAATATTAATTCTCAGAAATATTCACACTAAGTGAACCCTATACATATCTAACATATTGAGCAATTGTCATGCAGACCTATTCTTCCCACTACAACAACTAAGGATCTGCATGCATCCACAGTATCTAATCTCCAAGCATCTAATCTTCAAGGACAGACATTTCTGTAGATTGAGGGGAGAGGAACCAAAAAGGACAAAATACGCGGCTATTTACTAAGACAATCGTTCACAGAAATCAGTTTTTTCTGCACCTCCCCAAACCCTGAAGAGCTAAGGATTTTAGATTTATCCCAATAATTTAAGTTCTGAATTTGAGAGGAGGACAGGGGTTTTACATGGAAGTTAGGTTTCGTAAAGATCTGCCCGGTTCCCGTCATTTGCCACTCATATCAAACTATACATCTATTTCAAGCCACATGATATGTGTTATAAATCCATATTCCACCATCACGTTGGCATCTTCTCCTCAGACAGTACTCCAAAGTACCTCCAGCAGTCTGCTACCAATGTTGATATACAGCACAGAGGTACAGCCACCATTCTATAAACCAGTTATTCAACAGCGTTAGGTAAGTATCTCAAACTACTACAGCTACAGGTATTCCAGACAAAGAAAGATATGCAAAACAGCAGCTTTACTATTACTGGAACATCAACAGCACTGAAATTCCCAAAACCAACACAAACAGCCTGTGCAAAATGGTGACTCACACCATGTTTACATCTATAGTCTTCAGAAAGAACATCAACAAGTATACACAGTCTACAAGATAAATCTTGCTTTAGTAATCTAGAACTCACTAGAAATCATTAAGCATTTCAGTGGAGATTACAGAGAAAACAACAGCATTAGTGAACATATACACAAGATTGTTAACTGGGAATTAAATTGTATTGTGGAACAGCTTTGTGGTTTTGTTGGGATTAACAGCCACCAAGAGCGATTTCTGCTCAAATATGCCAGGCATCTTTTTTCCTGATGTTGTGAAAATAAGTGGAAGTGCTCAGTGCCAATGAAAGGTACACAGAGGATTCTCATTTTATCAGAATGGTGTTGGGCATGATGGGTCCCATAATGATGGACATAAAAGATGCTCAAAGATTGCAGAAGCAAAGGAATCTTCTAAATTATCCAGACCTAAATGCAAGCTAGCTCAAGAATCACTAGTAATTTGTAAATCAGTGGTCAGGTTATTATATACATATCTTTTAGTCCAGTCAAAGAAAAGAGAGTATATTAGTCTCGCCTTGAGAGCTTACCACTTGTGTATAGAGACAAGACTTGTGCTTTTATTTCAGCAACATCTGGGGCTCCTGGTAAATCCTCTTTGCGTAGTAGCTGTTACATTGATAGACACTGGGAACTGAACAACAGAAATTATTTTTGCAGCCAAATTGATTTGCAGGTGCACATCTGAGCACATTTATCTCTAATTATCTGTTCTTGGGCACAAAACAAGCAGTTAGAGCAGAAAATATGCAGACATTTATTTTATTTTATTCTTGCTCTGGAATTTGATCTTCATTTTTACATGCATTAAGTTGTCAGAGAAAGAACTGAGTCTTAAGCCATTAAAAATATGCCCCAAAGTGACTTGCCCATGTGAATTTTAAAACTTACATTTTAGGAAAGACAGGAAAGGAGCAAAAGTGCCTGCTTACAGGACTACCAGAAGCATTGAGATTGGCTGCCAAAGAGCATCAAACTACTTCACCAGAGCCACTCAACTTTTTTGGCAGACATGCACATTTTCTACACCCCTTCTGGGGATAAAATGCAGTATCTTGGATATGTGCATGTGGTAACAGATGGTATATGCCTATTGTTTTAGTGGCAAATATTGCATAAACTTTGAAATACTTCAGTATTCCGAAGCTGTAAAGTTAGAACTCCTGGATGGAGAAATTTATATAATCAACCCTTTGAGGGAGATAATGTAAGCTGTATGCAGTTTAGGATATGCATATCTCAGATGAGATAATTCTGCATTGTTATCACAGAGGATTTTTTTCCTAAGAAAGATTTGTTCTACAGCTTTTACTAAAAATTTCACCTTTTGCCACCTTACAGTACGTTGAGTACCAGGGACTGCCAGTATAGGGATCTTTCCACTATATTCATTTCAATGGTGTGCATGTTATGTCTAAATTACTTATTGCCATATAGCAGAGATCCTAGAGTTAGCTTCAACAAAGGGCACAGAGTATACTAGCTCCTACAGAGCTCTGTGGTATCTCAGCTAGATTTCTTTTGGAATCTGAAGAGAAATCTCTACACTGTTCTGCCAAATGCAGTGTAGACACAAACCAGTATAGTAGGCCAGTAGCAGAAGAAAAATCCTGATTCTATAACATATTCCAACATACTAACCACTGTAACATACTGCCTCTTATGAAGGCCTTTGGATGATAGCTATTATAGCAGTGTAAAACTTTTGCTTTCTTTCTTTATTTAAAAATAATAAATCTTACACAGACACAAATAAGTGCTGCTTCTTACAGCAGCCTTACACAAAGCAAACAAGGCTCTTCAAAAGAGAGCCCAGCTACTGAGCAACAGATTGAATGCCTGAATACTTTTAGAATAAGATGGATTCATGCAACGTATTTACGTACGGCAACAGAGATCCGAGGAACCTGCACATTTAACAGCCACACAACAGACAAGGTTATTTTAAATTAATGCAAAAGCCTAACAAATTTTAAATAAAAGATACGTCCAAACTTGAACGACCAGCCTTTACTACTGCAGTCTACCCAGTTTCAACAAAATGTTCTAAGTACAGGTTTGAAAAACTGTATCAATACAGGAGAAATAACATATTTTACTTAAAGTACCAAGCCTGATGATTCAGGAGCGAGTGCTACCTCTCTCCCCCTCCCCAGTCCTCCACTCACACACACACACTAGATTCACAGGATTAATATGAGACTGGCTTGAGGGTTTTAGCAGTAACTGCTGCAAAACAAGTTCTGATTGGTTGATTCAGAAATTGGGATTCTGGGCAGTGTTTTATAAAAGGATAATGTATCTTTAAGCCTAGGTGCCCTTCAGGGAAATGTATTGGATAAATGTCTTCTGAAAAGCCTGTAAATATTCCATCGCCTCACTGTCATTACTACCATGAAATGATAATGAAGCATGAAAGAAATATAATTCCATATTCAGATGACAGCATTAGCCTTCATAAGCAAACTGAAATATTTATTAGTAAAATGTTCAGTATCTACGCTTGTAATCTAAAAAAAAAAAAAAAAAAGGACAAAAATGTTTTATAATAAAAAAGAGATTGAATGCAGAGGTAAAATCTGGTTGGCTGATTTTATTGCTTATTATTAAATCCAGGCAAAACAATTATTTTTTTCTTTTCATTAGTAAGGCACCCAAATTAAAACTATGCCCTCAGGCTGTGAGGTTTACAGTAGTGATTAAAAACAAGAAATTGTGATGCATGGGGTTTTTGACAATGGCATAATCAAATTCATTCATATTGTTCAATCTTTCACTGACAAATATTTTTACAGTGAAATATACCAAACAAAGAAGCACATACAAGTACTATCAAGACAGAGAAATTAGGAAGACTTGTTATTACTGCAGTAGAGAACAGATACAATGTTTCTATAATCTTGAATACAAACATTATAGTGTAGTTAATTAGGGTAATTATTGCCTAAATTGTGCTTAATTGTTTTATACTGAAAAGGATTTCTGAAAGAAGCCTTTTGGATTTCTACAAGGCACAGAAGTGAATACAGTGCAGTCTAAGTATTTAGATGTAATTTCATAAGTTTGATTGTATTTCCTATAAGTCAGAAAATACATCCTGAAGCAGGCTGGGACAGAGATGAACACGAGCCACATGCCTTGACCTCTGTTTCACCTTATTGAAAAAGAGGCGTAAAATAGTCATTTAGTACACTAGCATCAGAGAGCATTCACACACTCCAAGCACATTCTTTTAAAAAAAAGGTCTTTGAATTGAATGAAAAATTAGAAATTCAAGTGACCACGATCAATTCTGAAACACTGCACAAAATTAATTACACTTTTGCATCAGAAGCAAGAATGTAGATTTCAGACAGTCTATGTCATTTATCTCATGCTGTACAATATACAAGGCGATTAAAAAGCCAAATCTGTTCCCACCCCCCAAGTCTAAGGCCTATCAGAGGCTATGAAGTACAAATGATTAACTCCAAATTATTCAAGGGATTGTACAGACGCTTCAACTTGAATGAAATTTGCGGCAAGTCACGGGAGCTACGGAAGGACAGATTTGCTGCTCTTTATCAAAATCTAGTCTGACTATCGCTGACAGAATCCAGATAAATTGCATAGTAATCTGGCAGTGGCTGTGGAAAGCTTGCTCTGCAAAATCCAAATCTCTAATTTCTATCTGGTTTTAATTGCTTGACTTAAATTTGCATTTTTATACAATTGGCTTAAAGGATTTATTCAGTTCTTTAGGCTACTTTAATAAAATTGGGTCCCATTTTGCACGGTATCTCAGAAACCTACTTACATTAAATAAGCATGCTGTATTACAAAAATATTTACTGTAGCAGAAAAAGATTCCTTTTTATGTCATGTTCAGAATTAGCTAAAGAATACATGTGTCAGGAAGCTCATTTTAAACTCCCCTATGAAAACATACCTCAGAACGAACAGGATGGCATAACAAAGAAAAGTGGGAAATAAAGAATTTATTCAACACAGGATAAGCTGGTTAAAAAAAAAACCAACAAAAAAAACCAAACCATATGTGGACCAAAGAGTAGGTTTCACATTTAACTACAAGTCAGAAGCTGCCAATAATACAATGTGCTGTTAACCAAGCACCTTGAACACAGCCATCCATGCAGCTCTCCAGAACCTGAAAGCTGGGCATTAAAGCAAGAATTTCCATTCTTGTAATTGCCATGCACCCACATCATTAATGGAGGTGCTGGCATCAACTGACTGTTATCCTTATTAACAAGTTAATGTCACCCTCCTAGATTATAGCTTACCTTACCCCAACCATAAATACTACAGAATACCAACATCTGAGCAGCACTTGACTGGCTAATATCCCTCAGCCACTGTCCAAATGAGTATCAGAAACCAAGTGCAAGTGTGACGATTGTCTAAAAAATGGCATTCCAGCAGGATAACCAAGGCAAAACTACTAAGTTCTCTAAAATATTACACTCCTTATCACTTCATCTGCATTTATCTATTCTGGAACTGACTAATGCAATAGATGAGGAGACCGCCTTCAAACACACATTTTAACTTTCTACTCAAGCTTTGCCAAAACAGTTGCTTTATTTAAAATATATGGCCGTCAAAGGCTATACAAAGGCTACAAGCACTTTTGACTTAATTTGAATATCCATTATCAAAAATATACAAACTTCAGTGTAGTTTAACATAACTTAATAGAAACAAGACCTTGCATTCTTATAGATTAAGTTCAAGTAGCATTAAAAAAAAAAAAATCAAACAACCTATTTTTACCTACCAGTTCCAACAAGGAGGTACAGATCCCCTTTCTTTCCAAGACAGTGTGAACAAAACAGCACCAAACAGTTCTTGCACCACAACAACAAATATGATCTGACCCCAACCATAAACAGGATTTAACCCTACATGCTATTCACAGTGCTTAATATGAACATCAGCACTGCTGGAACTTAGTTATGTTCCAGCCTGGAGGGTAGCTGCTCTATTACTTTTCCAGTGGATAACACGTCCAGTATCTGTACTTACAAAGAAAATCCACAAAAGAAATCGAGTCAATGAACTAGGAAGAAAAGTCAGCTATTAGAGAACACATGCTCATATTAAATTCTTGAGGTAACCAGCTATCAAACATGTGGCAATTCTAACTCTGGCTATCGCGTAGATAAATCTATAAAGATATATGAGAAGAGACAGTTATCCAAACAGTACTTTTCCCCTCTTCAAATCAGTGATGTTCCTCTGTGATGTATAGGCAAAAGAAGGAGCTCCATCAGCAAGAAACCAAACCCCCTCCACTAAGGAACCATTCCACATAGATCACCAGAAATAGGGACAGAAAGCGGGAATGATGTCACTTCCAAGGCTCAACGCTCACAGCAGACCCCAAGTGAGAAACCAATCAGGGAATTACCATCTGTAATTGTTTTAATGAAACACCCAACAAGCAATACAAGGACAATCAATAGTTCTATGGCAAGATCCAGAACAACTTTATTTTGTTGGTCTTGCAAACGTCCTCTGCAAAACTGCGTAGAGAGCGCAACGTAATTTCTTCCTAGAAAAAGAAACAAAATGCTAGAAGCCACTGCTTAAATGGCAAATGTAGGAGAGGATGGCAAAACTGTGTCAAACCAATATGGAATCAAAAGTCAGTGTCACACAGAACGTACAGTTATTTCTTGTAGCTAGCAGAATAGAAAATAACTGTCCATAACCTGTTCTAATCCAACTATGCCACACCTTTATTTTATCAGAAACCTTCACACTTATTCTCGTTAATTACTGTTACTGAGCTAACCTTTCCTGAATGTATGAAAACAAATACATCTTAACATGTTATAGAAGAAAAACAAAGGCTGACAGACTTTCTGTAACTCCAAGCTGCTTATACTATATGTTTGCATCAGATACTCAAGGAGGAAGTAATCCACTGGTCTGTATTTCCTCTAGCAGCAGAAATTATACAATACATGCAGCCACGCATGTTTGAATTTTTTAAAACACGTGTACAATAATCAAAACTCAGAATGCATTTTACATAGTATTCAAGCTTCCTCATGTCTTCTGACAATTCTGCTATTACTTTTTTGGTACTCCTTCCCTCTATTACCATGTTTTTATAATGTTATTTATATAAATCTTCTGTAAGATTACAGATAAAAATTCCATTTAACTGTTGAGTGCATCTTATACGAGTTCCACAATGATACATAATTTTCTAGCAACAAATTTCGTATTCACCTTTGGATGTTAGAATGAAGGAAGACCTCCAAGGTTTTAGCAAAAGTCTTCATAAAAAATACATTTGTTTTTTTCCTTCTTTCAGAGGTTTTGAATTTTATGTTTCTCTAAGAATTAATATCTGATTTCATTTCCAGCTGAAGGTAGTTATTCTAAAGTATCCCTCCCTTTTCATATGTCTCATCTTTGATTCCTTTGAATGGCTATACTGTCAAATATCAGAAGTAAAGCGATCTGTTTGGTGAAGCAGAATTCCCTAAAGCTGATTCCTGCCAACGTGAGTCAGTGTCCACTGTACTCCATACATTTTTGTCAGCTAAACAATGCTGCTATAATCTGTGTCATCTTTATAGGATTTAATTCAACTGCAATGTCAAACTAGCATTCATATCTCACAGTGGGTTCATTTTAAAACAAACAAATAAATACTTCCCTTCAGCCATTATCTGGCTGCTTCTCTCCACTGAATACATTCCACAAATGGTGTGTACCAACAGGCTTCCAAGCAGACTGCTCTAAAGGATTGACTGATGTTGCATTACACCTTTACGTTCAGCAAAAATTGGTCTAGCAAGTATTATGTCACTGTAGGCCCAAACTTTCAAAAATACATGCCTTCAGCCCACAGGGCTCCACCTCTACGTCAGGTTCCATGCTTTGCCACCTCCTGGCACATTAAAGCATGCAAAGCTGCAAAGCAGGAAACGGGTATAAGCAGCCTACATTTGGATCGCCTCTCACAGTTGCCCCACTGATTTCACTGGCATTATTCATACGGAAAAAAAATCACCTGCATAATTAAAAATAGACATTTTTTATTTTTAAAAAAATGGAACTATTTTGATGTACTAATTAGAAAACCTTAATTAAAAGTCTGTAAGATCTTACATATTTTAAAAGTAAAGTAAGAGCTGTATAAATTTATTCACTGAACAAATGTATTATAGCAAAATTAAAGTTTGATTGAGGCAGACCTTCCAGTATTAGAAAATATAAACATTCTAGGGTGCTGATATAAAAACTTATTTTATGGCAAAAAATAGAAATGTTGAAGTAGAGGAGGCTCACAAAGAGCTTTAAACAACACATATCAAAAATATTTAAGCTTGTCTGCACTAACGCCTTCTATCATTGCAATGACTGTTAATCCAGGTAGTAATTCAAGCAAAGGCAAAGTCAACGTTAACTGCAGCCTTTAATTTGCTCCTTCCAGGGACTTTTTCTGGTACGTTTTTGTTACTGCTGAAAACCAAGTGTCTAATCATAAAGGGTTTGGTGCTTTTACCAGCATTTTTTAGCAACTTGGTCCCAGATATGCCAAACCAGATATTCCAAATTTCTAACATAAGTTGACAGATAGTCATTTTGACCAAATTTGTTTGTTGCGCTCAACAGCTTATTCAGACTCAACAGTACAGTAATATTTAGGAGCGTGAGCTACTTTCAGACTGCAAAAGAGTCCTCAGATATACCCATATTTAGGTTTCCACAAGTGTATCAAAATCAAACTATTACCATAATAAACCAAAAAAAGACTAAATGCCACAAGTAATATCCACCAAAGGAGGAGGAAGGGTAGAGCAAGTGTCTGACAAAAATGGTGACGTCTTGAAGGCCTGAGATGACAAGTGTATACTTAACTGAGCAATCGTGCTATCCCGAGGAATAAATGCTTTGTGTAACCCAATCCTGCATGGCAGTCCCTGAATACAGACAGTATATACTTCTTACCTAAATATGTTTGGGTTTGTGGTTTTTTTTTTCCTTGAGTGATTAGCTAAAGTTGTTTCTCTTAGAAGCACAATCTGATGACAAAGTTACTTTGCTGCAGTTGTGTTTATTTACAAGGAACACAGAAGTCTGTTTTTGGTTCCAAGCTCCTTTCTAATTGTTGCATAGCTCAGAAATGCTTTCTAAGCATCTCTCGGAGTCAAATTCTAACCCATCCTTTGGCTTTTTTGTCCCTATAGTTCTATTGTTTCCTTGGATCCCAGCCACTCTCCCATAATCCTCCACACTTCACAAAGCAACAGTGACAGCATTACACCCAGAGTGTCCCTCTCAAATCCCCAAGTTCTCACTGGAGACATGTCCATCTGTTTGGGATGAAGGTTGCTGTTATTTCAGTTATACCGTTTAGAGAGAAATGTGCTGTTTCTTACAATATATTAAAGTATCTGCCTGGCACTGAACCCCAATAACATATTCTACAAATCAAGCAAACTATACAACATGGCACCTTTAACCTTCTTTCTATGCCAAACTTTTAGGGAAGTAACAGAAATCTGTCTGAAACCTTCAACGATACTTTAAGGTGTCCCAAAAACTTTGCATAAACCTTAACCATTATGCAAGGGTATACATGACACCAGAAGTTAAAGAAAGAGTCCAGATCTACTCCAATTACAATAATTGTAATTGGAGTAGATTACTCCAATTACTGTAATTAAATGTTTGAAGTAAGCATTTTTTTAAAAAGTGGTAGAGACAATAAAAAGTGTATTAAATACATGTCACGATAAAGAATAGACAGCATCATTTAAAATTTTAGCACCCTTTCTCATAAAACTCCTATTTTATTATTTATAACCGTAACATAGATGTTTTTTCAAGATACATGTTTCATAACCCTGTACTTTGAGTTCTACTTTATAATAATCCAACCTGTAAATCACCAGTTTATTCCCCAAAAAATTACATAAATACTTTGGAACAGGAAAACCCACATGGATATGATGCTGAGGTTACCTGAATGAATTTATGCTTGAGAGTATACCAGACACAGTAGAGAGATGCTAAATAAATAAATTTAAACAAGCAAATAAAAGGAAAAATAAACAAAAGAAGAAAAAAAAGAAAATAATGTAGAGCAGAGTTTGTGGAAGGAAAGACAGAGTGTAAAAAAAAAACCATAATCCTGGAAATAGATAGTACAGAATTTGCCTCACAAAAACAATTCTTTCCTAGATTTCTTTTGAGTTTGATTTAGCATCTGGCTTTCCTCAGAGAAAACATTTCAGGAAGAATTTTTAGACAAATTTTTTTCCTGGACATCCTCTCTGAATGCAGTCCCTCTAAGCTCTTGTTTCTACGACTGAGATTTGAGAGTAGGTCAATGTTTAGCACAAAAGGTTTGATTAAGCTACACCAAATAGACAGTAATTTAAAATCATTTCTTGGTCCTAAACATTTAAGCAATAGTAAGGGAGGAAAAGGGGTGGTGCCTTCCCATAGGATAAGAAGCCAGAGGTGCTGCACCCTCATATAAGATATCTCAATTGTATTATAAATTATTCTGGGCATGTTTCTTATTTGAAAATGATCCCTTCCCTGTCCCCAGATATACAAATCAAGAGACTGCTCTTTAGCAAATCTTAACTCTACGATACATAAGGGCCAAGCCATAACGTAAAGTGTAAGTCAAAACCATTTTTTTCTTAACTATGTGAACTACTGTACTTATTGAACCTGGCTTAGCCATCCACATAAGATATTCTGCATTCTGAACTGCCTTTCCGGTGGCCTCCAAGAGGAGAGATTTCACAGCAGCAATCCAATTCAAAAGTGATGAAAGCCTGCATAAGCCAGTGAAGGCAACAAGCAGATGTTATAGCTCTATCTCTGAGAAGACAAACACTGCTTGTCAATGCCATCTAAGTACTCAATATCACACATGGAACCCACAGAAGCCCTGGCCTACAAACTGATTTGTATCACTAAGTGGATGTCTACACAGCATAGTGCAGCTAGGAAGAGCTACAAAGCTGGAAGACCTAATATGGGAACAGAAATATTGTAGCTGTCTTCATATAAAACTCCACCTATACTAATTGGACCAACTGAGATGTAAAATAAACCTCAGGAACATGAGTTGGCGATGAACCTAACATTGCTTCTGATACCCATGCTACCATTGAATAAGACACCCTGAGTATCTCTGTAGGGCACTGCACTGTATCAATATAAAATAATAATCAGTTAATAAAGCAAGACAACCTTTGCCACAGTTTCTACTTACTTCAATTCTAGGTAGGCTGAGTTTCAGCTAACTGCTAACTTTATGCCTTCTCCTGCTAGTTTTTTTCCAAGTCATCTTAATATGACAATGCATTACAAAAAAGTTCCAAAGGAGATTATAATTGATTTAAAAAGCAAATACCTCCTGCCCTTTTCCTCCTCTCTTGCCCTTCCCGCTCTT
>NW_008824401.1:4212061-4214869 GCF_000699105.1 Pygoscelis adeliae | reverse complement strand
GCCAGGCAGCTTTCCAGCCACTCTTCCCCAAGCCTGTAGCGCTGCATGGGGTTGTTGTGGCCAAAGTGCAGGACCCGGCCCTTGGCCCTGTTGAACCTCATACAGTTGGCCTCGGCCCATCGATCCAGCCTGTCCAGGTCCCTCTGCAGAGCCTTCCTACCCTCGAGCAGATCAACACTGCCACCCAACTTGGTGTCGTCTGCAAACTTACTGCAGGTGCACTCGATCCCCTCGTCCAGATCATTGATAAAGATATTGAACAGAACTGGCCCCAATACTGAGCCCTGGGGAACACCGCTCGTGACCGGCCGCCAACTGGATTGAACTCCATTTACCAAATCACCTTATAATGAGAAATATGAAAATATACTAAGTGGTCCTGGGACTGTTCATATGAAACAACCTTTTTTAGATTGTAATGGGCGATTTAGAAGTGTTATGCTTTACTGATGCAAAGTTATCACAGAGTAAGTTTCAGTTGCTTATTATATCCCGTTGAAAAATAATGACTCATTGAGCTGCTTAGCAACCAAATTTAGAGCCTGCCCTACCAGGTTCTTTTTTTTTTTTTTTTTAGAAGAAGAAGAAGAAACTAACCAAAAGTTCTAGGGAATCTGTCCTCAATGTACTAACTTAAAAAAGAACTTGAAACCCCTTACTCTATAATTGGAAACTTCCTATAAATTAAAGATACATTATTCTAGAGCATAGAAGGCAAAAATAACATAAACCACAAATGTTGTCCTAATTGGCAAGAAGGACAAACCTTCCTAAGAATTTGAGATTAAAAGCATACATCATACAGAGTATCTTACACTTTCAGAAATTACTTATGCAGTGCACACCTCTGCGTTCCATTTTTGTGTATCTCTGTGGTATAATACCGAGTATAGGGAAATGCTTTATAAAAATGAAAATGCAATTGTCTGACCAATAAAAGGTATTCCTGTATGTAATCCCAGTAATAGATTTTTAAACCCTTACCACTGCTGCAATATTATGTATTCACAGTTATTATCTTGTCCACTTCCAAATCCTGAAAGGTTAGATTGTTTAAAGATTTGTTAGCTGTGAAAGACTTAAAAAAGCAAAGTTTTAAACTCAGAGCTAATTGAAAAATAGCATTTTATCAGATTCTCCTTTGATATTATCTTGTAATGATTATACTTAAGGTACTCAACAATACTTCAATAAATAGTGAAATTAAAAATATAACATCTTTAGGGCTTTTCAGAGAATGTGGCTGTTAACAATTTATACTGCTTTTTTTTTTAACCATTATTTTCTTATATTTCCCACAATGCTTCACATCAGAAGCAAACAGAAACTGAATGATTACCCCAAAGTGTGCTAGATGAACTGGAAAAAGTCTATTCAAACAAAGCTCATTAGTTTTGATACCTCCAGGGCTATGACAAATTAAGCGGTTGGTGAATATGCTTGCAGACAAAAGGATGATGCAAAATCTAGGGCTTGTGCTAGGCATTGTGTCAATAAATTCTACTGAAAAAGGTAAAAATTACAATTGAAGCTAAAATGGAATCCCTTTAAGGAACATGTAGAAAATAGATCATCCCTTTTCTTAAATACATTTATGAATGATTGCACTATAAATAATAAAGGGGTTGCTTATCGGCTACTTTGAATGTACATTCTGATGGGTCAGTCCTGGCCTCTGAAAAGTTTTACTCCAGAGTTAGTAGAAAGCATACAGATAATTTAGGCAGACTCTCTGAATTGCTTTGCCATATTGAAAATTTAACTATACCACAACCACCGTAAGTTTTTGTACCATTTGTTAAAACATCCACTCCTGAACTGAGAGCAGCCCTCATCAAGCTTATGATTGTACCTTTGGAACTCAGCAGTGAAAATGCACAAGCAGCTATGAAATTAATCGGTGGATTTGGCCCTGCTCCTAGAGAACAGGTGTCTAAACCACATACACCGTCACAACCAGAAGCCTGGTTGATCAGCTCAGAAAAGACAGAAAGAAAAAATTCATTCCTCTATCATAAGGTGACCCTACTGTGTCACCACTGAGCCATTCTGGTGATGTGACATTTGTCTGCTTTTTGCGGTGCTTACGCTGTACATGTTCTGAGCCGAAGTGAAGAATTTGAATGACAGCACTAAAACTATGATCCTTCAAAGGCACTACGAGCTTAATCTCTCTGCCTGTCAGCTTCCATTGGTTTTAATGAGAATAGGACTGGAACTTTTCTAAATTATAATTAATTCCTAGTATTTGCTCTTTAATCACCAAAATGCTTTCTGATTCAAACCTTGCTCTTCTCATGTACTTGTTTGTTACTTCCAGTCATGATTACTGAGCTATTATATGGGTGGTATGCCATGCAATTGTGCAACCACTTACATACTTAATTTTGCTGATCACATGACAATACCTGCTCTTTTACAGCTGTACAGTATTTGACCCAGATATCAAAGTTTCTCATATGTAACATAGTTGGCATCCGACTTATGGTAGAGGCCATATTTCTACGTGTTGCAGTCAGTCAGTCATTTCCTTAGAGTAGTCTGTACCTGAAAATTGCTACAGAATAAGAGCTGGAAGCTGGATTCACCTCCTTTTATGCCACCAGGAATTCAAAGTCAGTTCACAGCCTAACTAATCCAGGTTGCCACTGAAAGCAGGTTATTGCTTTTGAAATTCACCTTCCCTTCTGACAAAGCCTACTTTTGCAAGCTTTCAGAGAACATTACAGAACTCCCTTTCATATCTGATGGATAATCAAGAAGTATATTTGACCAAACAGGCCAATTTTCCTCTCCATAAACTCAATG
>NW_008824401.1:4211201-4212008 GCF_000699105.1 Pygoscelis adeliae | reverse complement strand
TGTATACTTCTGTTGTGTAGTTTATATACACCACAAATTTTGAAAAGATCTTTGAAAATTCTTTTTAAAATGCATTATCAAACTTTTTAAATAAAAATTGACTGAAAATATTAGCGATTGAAATTCTAACCAGAAATATTTCTTAAGATATAGCAAAATATACAATTGCCTTTTCTCTGAGCTCTTAGTTCTTGCAAGGTTGTATCTATATTTCCACATTTAAGGTCAATTTTGTTACTTAAAGTCAGTTTAAAAAGATGGGATATTTCTCTAGATAACATAGTTTCCAAAGGAAAGAATAAATCAGTTAACAAATATTATACACAATTTGTTCTGCCAGAAACTAAACAGGAACTTACAGTTGTAGCTTTTTGCATGTATGAACAAATTTCAAGTACCAAGACAAACTATTAACTGGAGACGTAAATTGCAGGGGGGGGGGGCGGAAACCATGTGTCAGTTTCCCAATAAATGAGGAGCCGGCTCCATATATCTTAATTATTGGTTTCAAAATTATTTTATAAAAAAAGTTTTCTAGCTGGTACTACTGGCAATAGAAGAGGAGGAAATGACATACAGGGGAGCCTGTTGATTTTGTGGCTTTCAGTAAAGAAGATGCACACCACTTTAAATAACAAAGCCATATAGAAACGTGCTCTAACAGGATCAGGCTGGTAGGCAAGACAATGCTGGCCTTTGAGACAAAAGCTGGATGCGAGAGAATTGCCAACATATCTATAACCGACTCAAAAAGCCTTGAGAAGAAATAGGTGGTGTCATGATAAATTCATCAGCAGCCTCCAGAAC
>NW_008824401.1:4195669-4211188 GCF_000699105.1 Pygoscelis adeliae | reverse complement strand
TCCTGCTTACAATTTTCTAAGAGGAGCACCTTATGACCAGGATTCCACTTGCAAATAAACTCATGTTATTCTGTTCCCAGTGTCACTCTCATCTCCCTTATTTGTGTGCAAGGTAATGAAGTACCTGTCTTCTGGAGTCAGCGGAAGTCATTCATTTTATGGGCAACAAAAGAAACGCTTGTTAATAAAATACCAGGTTAAAGGAAACACAAAGCTCTCGATCACAGAACAAGCAGGTGCTCCTTGCCCAATTGTTCTCGATTTGTGCAGCTTTAGCTGGGGCTACAACACATGACTGGCAACAGGATTTTAATCTAAATCCCTGATTTGGAGAAGAATCAAGCAAAGAGTAATTGCTGGGGCCAGCATTATTACTGTGCAGTTCTGAAACAGTACAGTATTTTCCAGCTGTGCACCAGCCCTGAGTTCTCTCACAACATTACTATCCTGTAGCAAGTTGTCACCCTCTCTTGGCTTGTACCACTGAGAGCTTTCCCTTGCAAGTTATGGAATATCTGTCTGTAGGTCTTTGCAAAATAGAGATTTTTTTAATAGGCAGCTCACTAGATAAAAAAGTTGACCATCGAATGTAACATACGAAGCAACCTAAGTTACTGGGGAAGAACAACCTGAAGTATTCCACAATTCCTTTGGTCAGAATTATTTGTTAATTAACTATATCAGGAGCAAAACAATATATACGTGTACCTATGGAGGGGGAGGAGGGGAAGAGAAACCATGCCTTTACCTTGAGTTTCTAATTCTAAGATAGAACTAAAAATAAGAACTTTGAATACAAAAATTAAATGGCTAAATACGAGCCGCTTGATTTTCATATACGCCAAACACAACTTACATTCCTCTCGAATTCTAAGCCAGAATTAAAGCCTCTGAAGAGTGTCAAACTGAACAAAATCCTTATACCTGAAGCAGAAATAACTAGATTCTAGTCCCTTGATGCTCAAAGCACACAAACCAGCATAATACCAGGGCGGAGGGGAGATACCAAAATTGCTGCTATTCTCCAAAAAAGTATATTGTAAAAAAACAACCTACAGAGGTCTGGATTTATGATTTCCTGTTCTACAACACATACTCTCAGTATGACCATAAAAGAACATGTTTTGTTTCCTACTCATATTGCAAACAATCTGGAATCTGAAAGTCAGGCTGGGTTCTTTTTCCTGTGCATGTTGTCACCAATATTAGAGGTTTTCCAGTCCAACTTCAGCCTCCACTTTACCTATACAATGTCAAGACGTTCAAAATATGCCCTGACATGTCTTCAATCTTAGAACTGTCAAAAAATTTGCTCAATCCTAATTCATTGGAGCTGCAGTCATCATCCTGTACACATCACCTGCCTGTGGTTTTGGTTTTCTTGCAGGACAACTAAGTAGAGCAAAAGCAACCAAACATTTTTGGTTTGAAACATACACCACTGTCTTGAATAGAGGAAAAATATTTCTACATTCACTCTTAAAAGTAAAAATATGGTTTACCACTTTCTCTACCCACATTCTTACTTTGTATACATTCAATGAATAATTTTGATGGTTCTAGCACATACTTATGATGTCAAGGGCTGGCCTATTCAAATATTTGTTCAATTAAGTACATTAAAGCAATTCTCACAGTCCAAAAAAACCCACAACCAACCTTGAGATGCGTCTTTTGTACACCTTGTCTTAGCCAACTCCTAGCCCCAGTAGATAAATTACATTTCCTCCTCCATAAACAATGTAAATAAACTCAGTTGTTAACCTTGACAACTTCCAGATCACAGAAGTCAGGAAGTCCAATGACTGCAGCTCTTAATTCTGCAGTACCTTACCCAGGAAACTGCATTGCAATAGTTTCTCTCCATTCTTAAAGGATAAAAAGAGCTGACCTACTGAGATTTAAACCTATAGTTTTGTTTTTAGTTCAAATATATAGAACAGAGTTCTGTCATGGAACTATTAAGAAAGATATCTCAGGACTTTGGAAGTCTGAGAAATCATCCGTCTCTCTAAATTATTCTTTTGGTTATCCACATACTACTGAGTTGAGCTACCATTTTTGTATCTATTGTGCAATTCCTTTCTTATCGTATTTCAGTCTTCAAAACTCTATTGTCAGCCACTTCATTATCTTCATTCTAATCACTGTCAAGAGTGGAAAGCATGAAAGACTTCAACTAATATCTTCCTAAACCAAACCCTTTTGTGTTTTATAAGTCGCTAGTGATCCCACATATCATATCTAGGCTCAAGCAGTGAAATATCAAGAGCATAATTCTTGCAAATTTTTGAGTATCATAAAGTCTTACTGTGCATATCATCCAGACTGTTATGATGTTACTTCTGTCTTTTGATATGGCAATCAACAAACGTTTATATCCACATGTATAAAAGACATGAATAAAAGATGAAAGACAAATACAACTACACAGATATAAAAGAAGATCTGACACATATAAGCATTTAGGCTATATAGTATATTTTTTTCTATATCACTCTGCCTAGCCCATCCAGTCAAAGACAAAATCCAGTTGAAGGAGTGACTTCATCAATTTTCCCAAGACATATTTATCATCAGAACTAAATTAAAGTAGGTCTCTTTTTTAATCTCAAAGTGATTTATGGCAATATTTCATGTTCCTAATCAAAAAGCACTCACAAACTTTTGGGGAGACAAGACCTTTTCACTGGAAAGGTAACAATGCTGTCACAAGCAAAGTTATACAAGGACATTAGAATCAGAATAAGGTTCTCCCGTGCCTGCAGTCCCACCCTTCCCTTTCAGTTCATCTTTGTAAAGTACTAACCAATGAATCAACAAAGATGCTGCAGAGCAAGACATCCATGCACGCAGACATAGCTATGCAAACCTTCACAAAGTTAAGGATGAAGAGCAGAATGGGTGTTGGAGAGCGAGAGGCTACAATGGAACAAGCACTCTTTCAGGAAGTACGTCAATTGACTTCATAGAATGCCAAGCTGACTTTCTAGCAGTATTATGTGCCCCTTCATTTTCAATCTGTCCTGTTGACATTTAACTGGAAGTTACTCAAGAGTCCATATGATTCTCTTTAAAAATGTACACTGAAAGGAACAGATAGACCATAGCCTGCTGTAAAGGCATCTCAGTGTTTCCTGGACTAGGAAAAGAAGCTAACAGGACCACATCATCCAAAGATTCTTACCAAAGGGAGTTAAATACATAAATTAAGTAAAATTTTTTAAGCTATTCACATAACTGTGAAATAAAGACCACTATTTGCAGGAGGATGTTATATGCATAAACTCCACAAAATGTATTTTAAGGGATGTTATTTTTAATGAAGAATAATTTTTACATGTCATATACTAACAGCAGTTAGTTCCTCTGATAAGTAGACCTGGAATGCCATGGGGCCAAATGCAAAAAAACCCCAACTACTTTGTGATTTAGAAAAATCACAAAGGTGAGGTTTATTCCTACAGTTACCAAGGCTCTTCCTCAATAAAACAGTAAAATTTATTAATCTCGGTGGGGGGGGGGGGGGGGGGGGTGGGACTTGTGTCAAAATAAAACTTTTTTTATTTCAGTACAGAAGAAAGCCACACTGGTTGGAAAAAAAACCCAACCAAACAAGAAATAGAATTATGAGATATCCATTTGTTACACTCTCATGCCAGACAAATCTGTCTTCAGACAGTTCCTGCACAATCCAAGTTGCTGAACAAAGATAAAATGGCATGAAAACTCCTCCTACAGGCATAGCAACTGAAGTTCACCTTCACATTGATGACATTTTTTGTTTTCTTTTTTCAAAACCATATAAAGATAATGTCATCTATTCTGATACTGCCAATTCAAAACAGGACTTGCTTGAGAATTACAGAGTAGAGACCTGCCAGATAACACTGATACTGGTGATTTTTCTCACAGAAATTCTTCACATGAATAAAGATTTTTTTTTTTTTTTTAAATAGAGACTAGGTATAAATACTGGAAGGGTACCGAGAGGAAAAAAAGACAGAATAAACTCTCATATTTCTTTCATAAAAGGAACCATTTTGTCAAGACCTTCAGTTTCACTCTTTGCCTATCATGAAAAATGAGCAGAAACCCTAAGAAGTCCAGCAGAAGTTGGCCTCTGATAGCCATAAAGGTTAGGGGAAAGCTGTGACTCCCAGCTTGAAATAATATTTAAAATTACCCTATTTTTTACTATTCGCATTCAAAATGTTGATTCTAATTAAACAGTAATATTTTCTAGGTATATACTTTTAGACACTGTGTGTTGCATTATTGAAATGTAAAATGAGTACCTTCAAAAATTCCATCATATCCTCCATTTCCCTCTTCTCCTCCCCACACACTCCCCCAGCACCTTACTCTGGTTAGCCATGATTCAGACATCTTATCCCACGGGGGGGGGGGGGGGGGGGGGGCGGCGCAGAGGAAGAACACAGTTGAGAGAAGCTACTCACCATCTCACATGCCCTTCAGAAGTAAAGGAGGAAAGAAGACCAAAAGACTGAAAATAAAATAGCAGGTATAATAAAAAGAAGAGAAAGAGATACCCGAGACCAAATTCAGTTGATCAGACCTTTCCAGTCTGACAATTAGAATAATAAAAGGAATTTTTTCAAGCTCCTTAAGCAAGCCTTTTTTTCTATGTTGATATCTGCCTAATACAATGGTACCCTGGTCTATGAGCAGAGTCCTCAGGCCGTGGCACAGTAAAAATAATTATGTGAACAGGCCCTTAAATAACACAGATGATAGAAATATACAATAGAATTACTTTGGCATTCTTGGGAAAAAAGTTTACTTTCTAGTCAACAGCTTTTAAATACAACTGCTATTCCCAAAATCAAGAGGTCTCCAAGTAATCTGCAGACCAGCAGTGAAAAACATGAAACATTCTACTTCAGCAACAACAACAAAAAGTGAAATTACAACTAAAATTAGTTCTTACTTCACTCAGACCATAACTGCTGGAAGAACCTTAGAAGCTATGAATATACGTGCCACTTCAAAACCTATGTATTATTATAATAGTAAACTCACATGAATGCCCACTTGTAACAGAAATAAACTTTCTGATATAATCATTTCCTACATTACTTAACCCAATGAACAAAATCTATTTAAAATATCAGGCTCATAAATCCTCCTGGATTGGTGGTGGCAGGGGTAAGTGATTCGTATGCATTTGAACAAAGATGCAGCAGCAGAATTTGTCCTTCTGTGACTATATTCTTCAGGTTTCTCCAACTAGCAATCCTTAGAGCATCTAAACTTTCATTTCTGACAGAACTATTCACATCCTTCCTAACTTCTCATCTGAACACTGTGTCTCTACTTGGCACCAACACTGCTTACCTTTATTCAGTTTTGCATCACCTGTGTCAGTAACATAAATATGCAAAGTCCTCATTGTTGCGGCCCTGTGCTTCTTTTAGGGTCCTGTATTACTGGAAGAAGGAAAGCTACTTTACACAGTCTGTAAGTTTCACAGGAAGAAAAAAAAAAAAAAGAGTATTTCCTTACTTAAAAATTTTGAAATTTTAAATATTTTGAAAAGCTTATTTTATTTGGGAAAGCATGAATATTTTTTTTTTTTTATATTTTTCATTTTCAATATATATGCATCTCTTTCCTAATTTATTTCCTACACTACTTTCTGTCAAGGATAGATTAAAATCTTGTTTTGAGGTGAAACATGTTGTTGGTTATTTCCACTTAATGGTTTAACCTGGAGTAAAATGAGCCTTCAGGACTCAAATGTGGCAATTACTTGAGAAAAACATGCTTTCCTAGGGCGCTGGATAACTTTTTCCCCTCAAGAAGGCTTCAGTGAAACATACAGGAAAAAAACTGTAACGACAGAGTAAAGAGAAAGAGAGCCAGCCCATGCATAGGCAGTAATACAGGGTTAAGGTCTGACTTAAGGAGCTGTGTAAAGAAAAGAAACTAGGAGGAAAAAGGCACACTGGCACAAGTCAGTAACATTTATCATTGCATGTTTCATTCAATGACTCAGGCGTTTTTTCACTGGACTTTTTAGGAATTAGGATAATTGATGTTACTAGTTTCCAGTCCTTTGTACTACAATTTTGTTAAAGAAATTTGGTGTTCAGCAACTTTTTCAAACTTTCTCTATTACTACAATGATTATGACCATTGATAGTCTACCAAGGCAACAAGTCGGAAGAAATTTTAAAACATCTTCTAGGTTCCTAAGAGGCCTTTGTCTACCCCAACACCATCTTATCATTTGCAATATGTGTCTTTTTTGCTTCAGCTGACTGCTTATACTTGTGACTATGTAAAACTATACCTCTGTTTAGTATTATATTGCTATGGTAACCTTAAGAAATGACATTACAAAAGAGTATTACATCTGTAGTAACAAAATCTTACAGCTCATGTTTATGGCATGTCTAAATGTAAGGATTTCTTTAAGACTCTTTCTAAAAGGAAAAAAGGGAAACTGATGTAACCATATGATTACATTATTAACTGCTATTGAAGTCTTCTGTATGGTACATCCCAAAGATATTAATCTATTCAAAAATTTTAAAAATTGACAAATTCCTATTTTAAGTCCAACTGTTGATGCATGCACAAGTGATTTCTGTTTTGCCATTTTACTTATATTTGCCTGTTGGTCTACACTGTAATCATTACTACTATGCAGCTTCTGGCCTGATTGATATATATTTGACTAGAAGAGCAAAAAGTTTATAACACTGGTACATTTGGAAGCATACCTTAATAAAAACATTAAATGCATACATTAAAAAAAAAAAGAAATAGGCTGAGTGGAAATACTGCCACAAAACCTGGATTTTATCAAATTAATAGCATGATCTTCAAAGCAGGGAATACATGGACAACAGTTTTTATGTGAATGTTATTTCCAAGGATAGGACTCCTAACATTACAAATTCTAGTCTAAAGGGAAAATAAGGAAAATTCATGTGCCATTATAGCAATATAAAGCTCTTTTCTAACCTCATTTGTACTCTACATAACTCGCAATTTAAATTAAACATGCACACAGTGTCATAATCCATCTTTCATTGAATTTGTCAATATCTGAAGTGTCTCTCTTCTGGAATATAAGGCCTCTCAGTAATTCCATTGGGTGTTATCAAGGTTTTGGTAGTTGCAGAGACCAACACAGGAACATTAGTTCAAGTTTTGTTTGGGTTGTTTGGTTGGGTTTTTTTAATATCCATGCTACCAGGAACTAGAGCCAGAAAAGGTACATCAGGCCATCTTGTTTCCATTCTGTTAATATTGTTCCTATTGTGTTAATATAAAATTACTCTTAACAGATTTTTTTCCTTCCATTGAGTCCAAGCTACATGTAAATGCTTCATGATGGAACTTCTGCCACAAGTTATACATTTTTCTCTCTAAGCTCTTTCTTAACATCTCAGCAATGCTACGTACACTAGTTAGCAGCCTCAAGCAGCTTTAAGCTGAGAAACAAAACCTAGGCAGCAAATTGTGTCAGAGTCAGTGACAATGACAGTACAAGGTTTTTCTGCATCATATATCATGCACAAAGAGTTTTCAACATCTGTCTACTACTGCTACAAGTTCACCTCCTTTTTCCTCAGGAATACAGTGTGAAATGCTGCATTTGAAACTAGAGAAGCCTTTACTCTATTAAAAAAAAATCCAGAAGTATCAACATGGTATATTGTGCACTATTTGCACATTCAGGATTCAAGGGAGAAGTCTTTACCTTGCTGCTGTACTTGAAATCTATTGGTGTGCCCAGGACCAAACTGTGTTGATCCTATTTGTTTTTGGGGAGAGAAAGAGAGAGAGAGAATAGTAATAAGAATAATAAAGATTCAAACAATCAAATGAGAGATGCTACATTTAATGAAATTTCACTTCATCCAAATTAAAATAAAGCTCTTGGATTAACTCATTCCGCAAAAGAAGTTATCTATTTCAGGTCAGCATACACTTATTTATACAAACTACTGATATATACTTTTAAACCTGAAACCATTTTGGGTGCAAATATTATAGAAAATACAATTCTTCGATTCAGTGATTTTGATGTGTATTCTCTTGCTTAAATAACTATGATTTACATTCCACTCATTTTTTTTCCTTTATGTATATATAGTACATACAGAAGAATAAATGTGGTACAGTAATCCAAAATTGTACCTAATGGTAAACATAGCAAAGTTTAGGTATGTTTGGTTTAGTTCTCCCACAAAAAATAGTTCAGAAATATATGTTCCAAGATCTATGCAAAATAATTTAACCAAATTTCTATTTATGAGTTATAGAAGTTATTAAATGCAATATTTTCATTTATTTATGCAGAAAAATAAAAAAGTTTTGGGCTTTGTTGTTTTGGGCATTTTTTTTGTTTCGTGGGGTTTTTTTTTTTTAATCTTTTTGCATTATCCCCTTACCAGCCAGCAGGTAGGTATTGGAACAGTTTACTGGTGTAAAAGGACTCTCTACTAGTATAAGTGATTTCTCTTCGGCAACTAGAAGTTATATTAGAAAAAGATATACTTCTGTATCGGTATCCACTCTAGAAAATTTACTCTCTCTATGACTATTTCAGCTACACTCCCTAATATAAACTGCCCATATTCACTCAGACTACTTACATCGGTGCAAAATAGAAAATGACACTTTTTTGACCCAAAAGCATCATAAAATTCAAAATTTACCAATAAAGTTTTGCATATAGGTCTCTAGCACCTAACCATAATCTTTTAACGAACATATAATACAGAAGTATTTCTTCCACAATAACTCAAATTACTTCTAATAATGTATTCTTTTCAACTAGATAAAGGTTGCAATATATTTTAAATACAACGTAAATTTTGGTCTCTGATATTTCCATTCATTTTTTCCCAACAGTTCTAGTTGTTCTAAGTTTTGTAACACTGTAACCTGTGTCAAATAATGAACTGATACTGATCTCTGATCTAAATCAGTTATATCAGTCTGTTAATAAAAAAATTCAGTTCTTATGTGTAAAATGCATTTATTTAGCATCAGCTGCAGTAATTTTAGCTGCAAGATTCATACCTGCTTCATAAGTGTCACCATAAGAAAAAGAATGTAAAAATTTAAGAGCTAGAGCTCTGGTTCAAAGTGTTCAAGCAGATGATTAAGTACACAAATAATCCCACACTATTCATTAACTTTAAGTATGCAAGTTTTCCCAAAAGTGTATTTAAGTAGTTCACTGAATCATGGCCTATAAGTTTCTTTGCAAGAGGTAGTTCAAGAAAGTTTGGGAAATTTTACTAGAATTACTACAGTGTGCATTTTTAGGCCTGCGTGCCTAAAATTAGTCTCTAAATCCATAATTAGGCATCAAAATAGAGCTGTAAAATCTTCAACTATTTAGGATATGTTCAGATTGTACATTAGAACCTCAAAGGAACTTAGCTTTAGTTAAGCTTGCATTTAAATTATTGAAGTGTCAAGCTGGGGCCCTTGCTGTCCGCCCTCTAGGTTTTTAAACCCATTACGCCAAGAAAGCTCAAGGCAGCACACCACAGCAATCCAGGATGAACGGGCTAGTGTAAGGTTACTTGATCTCACAGTGCGCTCCATTTGTAGGTTACCAGCTTCTGAATTTCATGTTACCACACTGTTGCCACATGTATTTGTGCCTGGACAACATAATTTTTTTTCTAACCTCACCAATACTCATCTCTTCACAAGCTGTCAAATGAAAAAAGCACAAAGCACTCAAGCGATTAAAAAACCCACAAATTCTCTGAAGAGTTTTATACTAAGTGTTAACAGCAGCTAAAATTTAGCAGTGGTGCAACTACCTATGGCTATTCAAAAGACAGAAAGAATTTAAACTTCACCGATTGCAGTGACAGGTTGGTAGTAGCAAAAAGGGAGTTTTCAGTAGTCATTAAAAAGACATGTAATGTAATGCTCAAGTTCCCCTCCCTCCTTTAGCAAATGCAATGAAATTTGCTCCCTCCTCCCCCACTACCGGCCATGTAAATACCGCCCTTTTGAATTCAGTCAGTACTCCATTAACAGAGCAATTAGCTGAAGCTGCCAGAGCAGCAGGTGTGGCAAATCAGGTACTTTGTAATCCTATAGGGATGGCATCAATCATTAGCAGTAACCACGGTGGTTTGCCACATAGCTCTAACTTCTCTGATCGAGAGACTAGATCTACTAGTAATAATTCAGGTAAGAAGGACAGAATTCATCTAATTTAAATTTTAGTCATTTTAACATGAGATATGCAAGTGTCAGCTAATCAGGCCTACAGACTAGTCAATGGAGAACAATGGGTGCCAGGGAAAGAATCACCTGTTTAGACATCTGCTTTAGGCATTCCTAGGGCATGGCTCCTACCTTCTTATTTCTTCTGTAACTGTTACCTGTAGGTAAGGACCCAGTACAAAAGGCAATAGTCTAAGTATCTATATTCTACTCTGGTTTTGAGTTATAAACCAAGTTACGTTTTAATGTTAAAATATTAGACTTTTAATTTATACTATTTTATTAATGTTCATCCAAATAGGTTCTGAACTCAACTCCGGGATGATAAATTCTCATACTCCCTATTTACACCATTATCTGGCCCGCTATGCCTACAGAACGGGATAGCTCGTAGCCCTTCCAGATACCACTCAGGTGTTAATTACCTTATTTTTATATAGTTCCATATATTATAGGTGGAATATCTGCTTAGTTTGCATTATAATACTGTGTATTTTACCCAAAGACATACTGTACGCAGTCATTACGTGAAATGCCACAAATGCCAATATCTAGACTACAATATGTATGGAGGAGAAAACATGCTAAACTAAAGGAAAAAATATTCCAGGCTGTGAAGTGTAACAAAAAAGGCCCATGATGACAGTTTCATCTGAAAATAGCAGACTGAGACATATTAAAATTGGTTTATTGTCTCCCTAATGAGGCAATGTATGTAAAGCCCAAAATACCTTATAATCAAAGTTACCAGGTAGTATAAGCTTTGAAAAATGAGACGCAAATCTATAGCTGATAATTAACACCTTCCTTCATTGGTGACTACACAGGAAACAGAAAGGTGTTCTTACTACTGTTCTACTCTGCTTTACTGTACGATGCTAGTGCTATCACGCAGTCTGAACCCAATCTGAGAACACAATAACTGCTCTATTTTTTTCCAAAAACTCTTGTGAGTTGCAGTCAGGAAGGACTACTTTTTATACACTAAAATGATGTCATTTATTTAGTTAGATAGAATTCAAATAATCTGTATAATTATAACAAATCATAAGCTTTCAAGCTTAGCCCTAGTGTCATGAAGACATGAAGTTTTTTTCTTATCCGAGTCTGTTTTCCCATGCTAAGTATAACTCATCCCTGTGCAAAACCAAACCCTTAAATACTGTTTATCACACCTTAAATAGCAAAAAACCAAGATTTTGCAACCTACCAATATAACCGATTCAATAATGAGAGAGTAAATCTAAGGTAAACGTCTTAACTACCTTATTCTAATTCTCCCAAATTCCAGAGGTTGATAGCTACCTTTTTCTGACCACATAAGAAAGCAACACAGGAAAAAGAGAGTAAAGATGGCTTGTTGAACAAAGCGTACTGCCTGTAGAAGCTACGACAATCAGGAAGCAGCGTTATTAATAAGACAACCTAGTTGACAAAAACAATTTGCAGATACTTTATCTGAAACCCTCTGCTTCCCACTGAATGACAATCCAAGAAAATCACTCAGACTCCAGCCTTCTACCAGAATGCTATGTCCAAAGCATCCTGTCATTCAAGTCATTCAACTACTAAGGTGTTTTTTTTTTTGCAATGTTCTCTTTGAATGTTTTCACAGCCTCAAAATAATTCATGAACCTACAAATTGAACCAAAACGTGAGGAACAGGATGCGAGCCTCTGGTTAAATTAACTTTGGGGAAATTTTTTTCCCCTAAGATCCAAGTATTTTTTTCATAGACCCAGAATTATTTCTTGTTGTATATTCCTAACCAGATGTGTTCCATGCTGTGCGGGTTTTTATGCTTTGCCTTAAAATGCCTCACATTTAAACTAGGTTTTCAAAAGTGGCTACATGCAAATCAAAATACTACTTACTCATTTGCCCAGGGCAATAATTATTTTTTATAAACTTGTCAAATATCCTTTGTTTCTTAATCAATCTTCAGGGCATGTGGCAGACAAGCAGGTTTTGTGACCCCTGAAAGTAAAATTTCAGGACAATTTTGCAAGGTTGATATTAAAGAACGTGCATGATCATGTGCACTGATTATTTCAAGGCTCCAATGAAAACTGTAAAACATTAATAGATAATACAGAAAACTTCTATCCAAATCCAAACTTGAAAATCATTGGGTAGACTGCAAAATATTTGAATGATATCTACAGATGATAGCCCATCTATTATTGATGAGAAATAACAAACTGAATTCCAATACAAAAGCTTATCCCTGAGCCCTAGATGTGTTCAGTGAAGAAATAATGGCATACCTATGCTTCTGGCACTGAAACCTATACAGTTTTGAGCTTAGGGAAGAACAAACTATAAAAAGAAGTGAGCCACACATTCAAAAAGAATCTACATGTGGTTCACAGTTTAAAAAAAAATATATATATATTTGGTGTACTCATATGGGACCTTTGGATAAGCTTTAACTAGAATCACAAGGTATGCATTACTTAAGAAACAAAAAAACTGGTTTAGATCTGGCTATCATCTAATATTCAAACAAATATTGCCTCTCATACTGTAAAACTGCATAAGAACAGTGGCTGTTAACCCAGTGTTATGACCAAATGATACCACACTTGAAAACTCTGTCATGGATCCTTAGATCTGGACCCCATCTAAATGGAAATATTACCTCGTGGATCACATACCTTCTCATCTGCACTTTCATAAACCAAGCTCCCTCATATTCATAATCCTGACTCATATCCATCACCACTTAGGAGCAAGTGTATATCTTTCCAGGGCTTCATAATTCCATCTGTCTTGCCTGAGATTTCCTGAAGTACAGATAAATTCTGCTGAAAAAACACTTTTCCTCAGGAAAAAAAAAAAAAAAAAATCCCTGGATGCAATATGTGGAATGTATACATTTAGAGCAGCATATGGAAAGGCAATATTAAAAAGTATGTCTTCTGTATTAAAAAATATGCATGTGATTTAGAAACCAAAAAAAAAGCCAAGGAGGAGGAAAACATCACTATTAATCTGTCTGCAGACAATCAAAAATCCATGGTGAAAGTTCAGGATTCAGATATACACTCGGCTGAGTAGAATATTCTGCATCAACTTGTTCCTCCAAGGGCTACATCCAAAGTCAAGGGGCCATCTGTACAAGAAAATGTGTATGGGATACAGTAAAAAAAGAAACCAAAAACAAAAAAACACACCACGCCCTAACACCCCCCCTCCAGTTGGTCCCTACATTTCTTTTCCACACAAAGTAGAAAGTACTGGCTAGTAACACAGTGTCCCTAACTTGATATCAGGCAGCTGATACACAAAGAACTCAGCAGGATGAGCAGAACCTTTTCTTGACTGTTTACTGTGCACTCCTACTGCCTGCACTACAAGTAAATCTAACATTTAATTCTTAGTGTGGACAAATAGTTTTACAGCACAGTCCATTATTGGTTATTCTGTGATGTTTGCAGAGCTACCCTTATGACCTGCAGTTCAAATTATCCTTAGTTAATTTTTGTCCTCTGTAAATGAACTTAGCTTTGCACTCCCATCCTATGTGACAGAAGATAAATACATCTGTCACATTGTTCAGATTTTTTTTAAATGTCTTTTCTAAAATTTTTTCCATCAACATACAATTTTCCAGTTACCACATGAACAATGCATCTGATTGATTGTACAGTTTGTGGAAATACTGAAAAGGACCCTCTCCCAAACAGTTTTAAACAAAGTATGAGTTGTTTTGGGGTTTTTTTAAATCCATTTCTGATTTAAATAATCAGAAATTAAATCCATTTCTGATTTAAAAAACCAAACACTTCTCAGTCATATTTTTTGTCTGGATTTTCTAAGCGGTATGATGAGAAAGCCTGATTAATAGATGTTCTTTGATGAGAACTTGTAAAACTTTGTCCAAATTCATACCCTGTTGTCATGGACTCACATCTTGCAAAGTACATAGTATTTCATCGGCAGTAAGGAAAAACACTGAGAAATAATGAAGTAAAAAACAAAACAAAAAAAAAACCACCACCACCACCCAAAAAAACCACCCCAACCCCCCAGTTTTATATTAGAAATCAGTCTTAGGGACTACTGCAAAAAACTTTCAATATCTGAAATATAGTAACACCAGCTCTAGATAAACACCCTAATTCCATTTTGTCTACTCTGTTTTGATGTCACAAAAAATTCAACTTCATATAAACTGCATGTGTCATTTATTTGGCTTCATACTATTTTTAAGTAGCCAATTTCTTTCTGCTGTTGTGTTTTTTGTGGTAATCCAGTTGGAGTTAACATTCCAGGTAGCACTGTCTCCAAAGCTATATAAACCTCTACTAGCACAAAGAAATTGCAAAGCAGGAAAAAGTTTAAATTATTGCAGAAATAAACCTAGAATATAAATGGTGCTATAAAACCCTACTTGTTTCAGCACTTTTTTTTTTGTAATGCACTGTCACTATCATGTGGCAATCACAAGAAATCTATTCTTCAAAAACGAGCTTTTAGCCACTGTTCAAGAACTAAAAATGCTTTTTTTCCAGATGGCCTAATGATAATGGCTTTTCACAGATCAGCTGCAAAAGTTGGTTGTTTTGTTCTCACTTCAGTGAAGTAAAATTCCAGAAATGCCACAGTCAAGTTAATCTCAAAGAAAACAGATATAATGAATACAGAATCAGGGGACTTGTCTAAACTGTGACTTTTGTCACATGCTATGTTCAGTTCTGCAACTACTACACCTCAGCCTGTGAGGTGTTACATAGCTACAACTTCCACCAAAGTCAGGACCTCTTAGGACTAGGGCCAAGTCTAGACACACACACGAGCTCACTGGTGGAAGCATCATTTTTGTTAACTGATCATAAGGTCAGTGTCTTTCCTGAGTCTGGGTTCTGCCCTGCGAAGGAGGACACTAGGAAGAGGAGCATCATGGGTCTAATTATAGCTCAATAATTCTGATACCAGCCTCTGACAGTCCCAGCCTGAGCTTGGGCTGTGAGGGTATTTGCCTACAAAACACCAGTCACAGATGGTAGCTATGGAAGTTTAGGCCAACGAAGGACTGAGCTCTGTGGCGCTCTTAAGCCATTTTGCCCTTCCTCAGCAGAGATTCTGAATGCCTAACATCTTTAAACCTGACTGCATTCTGGTAACCATTTCTCAAAAAAGGATAATAGAACTAAAAAGGGCACTGAAAACAAGAAACAAGGATAATCAGAAGTATAAAAGTACAAGTCATAAATTGCCGGCTTCCAGAAACGGGGAGCACAAATTTGGGAAAAATATAACCCTACTTTTGCTCTGCTG
>NW_008824401.1:4158913-4195631 GCF_000699105.1 Pygoscelis adeliae | reverse complement strand
TCCTTCATTGGCCAATGTCACAAAAAGGACAGTGTCCTAGAAGGCTTTTGGTCTGCTGCGGAACAGTTGTTCTTATCATCGTAAATTTGAAGACAGGAGGGAGCACTAGGGTACCGATTCCCACTTCAGGAAGTTTCAGCTAGACACACACATCCCAAATCAGACCATTTAATTCCATGAGCAGTGAAATCACATTAGAGAATTTAGATCAAATATTTCTAGAGTTCCATAGATGTACAGATAATATAACATACAGGATCTTTACTACTTCAAAATTAGCAAACTAAGGATTAGTTTGCTAATTCTAAAACTAACTGTTTTAGAATTGAAGCATCATACTGAGAACATAAGCCTTTAAAATAACCTCAGAGTATGTTACATGTTTTGATAGGCATTTTTAGACTCACATCTGTGTCTACAACAAATGAGGAATAAAAAAAGAAAGACTCAGAGAGCCTTTTGACTTCAACGGAAACAGGATCAGTTCATCATATTAGCACTTTGATGAAAAATCTTGTCAAAGGACTGTATAATTATAAATTATAACTAGAGAAAAACTGATTCAGTTTTTTTAAACAGGAGTAACACCTACAGCTATAAGCAGAACTCCTCAGTACATCAGTGTTTTAATGCATTTAAAACACAAAACTAAAAATCCATTTTGTAAGCAAAAAGTAAAAGACATTTTTCTCATATTCCAGAAAGCTTAACAAATAACCCCCACCTCATTTGCAGTTCAAAGTTTTCACTGCTTTTAACAAAATAATATTTTTACTTGATTCTCATTCCATCAAATCACTATAGGTATCATAAAGAAACTTAACTACATTTTTACCTGACTTAAAACACACTTGGAGCTCAATATATCAAGTCCGACATAGTAAAGTTCTTTAAACCCAGTACAGAACACTTAAAATAAGTGAGACTAACTGCTTAGAACACCTAAAAAATAAAAATTAAAAATACACTGCTTGCCGTTCTTATTAATTTCTTCTCTTCATATTGTGATACTTTTTGAAGGCTCTTTTAAAAAAAAAATTAGTAGTATCCAATCAGTGAAATAAAAATTCCATTTCATCTTTTTAGAAATACTCTGTATAGTGTTTAATGAGAATCAACCCCATTCACGCAAAATTAAAAAAAAAAAAAAACAAAAAACAAAAACCTTGTAGATGTAATGTGGTTTTTTTCCCTATCCAACCTCCTTATGTACATGGTTGTTTGCTTAAGTATGAAAATCCGATGAAATCGCATCACTTGTTTCTTATAATTACATCAGTAAATACACTCTAAATGCCTGGTACTAAGCATGGTCACATAGGAAGAAGCAGAAGTAGAAATACATTTCAGCTGAAAGAGTCCTTCCCCCAAAAACAGTTTCTTTACAAAAAAAACCAGTATATAAATAGGTTTTGTGTGCACTTGTAAGACATCAATATTTTCTAAAACAAAATGCTAAGACAACATATTATACCAGAGCCTAATCACTGACAGACTGAAGCAGTAAAAATTTCCTAGCAAAATGAAGAAAGCATAAAAGATGCTGAAAGATATCCTACTTCTGCAAAAGAAAAAATCAGTTTAGAAGTACTTTGACCAAAGAAGTCTCTCCAGAATAAGAGAGTGTTGAAACATCTTCTCAGTCAACATGTGCAATCGACATGATTGCAGCAGTAGCTCTTCTCCAAAGACAAAGCAGAAGCCTCATTTTTAAATTCAGTTTCTTCCTTGCAGTGCATCACAAGTTGTCTGGTTTTGCTCTCTCTCTCCTCTCAGAAATGTTATTTTAACTTCTCATCGTAAAAAGATATGATTCCAATGTTTATACTATGAGCTACATTTATCTTTAAGAGCAAGATGTTGAGTTTAGTTCTAATGATGAAAAAAGCCTTTAAAAAGGAAAACTCATCACAACTCATTATGTACTATAAAGGCCACAATTTAAGGATTCTGTAATTCCAATGATGATCATTTTAAAGTAGATTTATAGCAGAAAATAGTTAGATCTTTTGACTTCAGTTATAATTTTCCATTTTGTAATTTAACACTCCTTTAGTTTATATTTGCACATTAAAAATATAGCATCTAAAAGTCCATCATTAAATACTTTTAATAAGTGCAATAAATAAATTTTACAGTGTACATAAATCTAAGAACAAAACACAGCTTAAATTGTTAATCTTACACTTTTTCTCATTAATTGCAATACATAAACATATGTTTTATACAAAGATATTTGCTACAAAATAAGTATAATAAATACAGTTTACCACATGTATTAATCTTAATAGTTACAAGCTGTTAATCTTATATATTAGGTAATAATTTGCAATAAATAATTGTTTATTATCTTGATGTTTGCTTGTCCTGGGTTTTAGCAATATGCAATAAAGAAATGCAATTTTGAATAATTTGATTGTAAGACTGCTGGGAAAATACTGTAAGTTATAATTAGCTGAGGGAGGATTTTGTTCACTAGATGAACTATAGAGATATAGTTCAATAACAAAAACATGCATTATTGCTACCATAAATAATTTTAAAAGTTAACTTCAGTTTCAAGCAATGAGATTTTTAAAACTTAAATGCAAATAAAATTAGTAAAATATTTCACATTCTTTACTTCTTTTATCACTGTGTTCACTGAAAACAGCAACAAAAAACAAAGAAGCATTTCAGCGTCTTTTAATTCTTTGCACATGAATACAACCCACATATACACCTGTCTCCCACCATCAATATTTGCCTGTTAAAAAATGTGTCATGTATGTATTTCGGTATCAAACCATCTTCTGTCCAGTTCTAGTATAATGTGTCTTTTACCATATTTACTAATCTTAATAGAAATTGGTTTTCTTATACATAAAGGCCAATAATTTGTCATAAATATTCGTTCATCATCTTAGTATTTTCTCACCTTGGAATTTGGCAACATGCAATAAAGAAATGCAATTTTGAATAATTCAATTGTAAGGCTGCTGGGAAAATGGGGTAAATTCATTAGCTGGGAGAGGATTCCATTCAGCTCAGGAGGAGACTGCTGTTTGCCTTCAGTAACTTTAAAAGTTTGCTTTTAAGCAAGTAAATGTTATCACTTAAATTAAGCAAATAGATACAGTAAAAGCATTTCAAATGTATCACTTCTACAGAAACAAAAGGACAGCTACAAATAATAAATTAAATACAGGTCCTGAAGCCCCAAGGTGCTTGGGTTGGGCATTAAAAAACAGGATCAGCCTCAGATAACACCTATCTATGTAACATTTGACTGGTCAGCATGTAGAATGCATTTTTATGCAAGAGTATCACTTTGTACATGTTTGGGGGTTGTTTTTTTTTTGACTCATATGACTTAATACTGATAAATACAGAAGTGTGATCTGCCTATAAGAAATATACCAAAAAACAAGGTAAAGCTTTTTGTAAACTGCTGTCCACTGGCAAACTCAGGACTGCGAGACCCTTTAATCACCATCATACCAAAGGAGAATACATCTGTACTTTCTGTGCTCTAGATACAGTATTCAAACGGTAGGTATTCCTGTCACACACGCAGAGCGATGTCTTCTTTCTAAAGTGAAAAACTTATGAAATCAGAATTTGCAGAACACAATCCTCAAATAATTTTGGAATTTCATTCAACTCTGCTTTCAATGCAGTTTCACTCTATTCGCCTATTTGATTTCCCTGTAATCTGGCTCTGCTTCCAATCTGTAAATGCAAGTTAAATAAAGAGAAACTACATCACAAATGCAAGCAGTACAGCAGAAAAATAAAATCCATCAGTAGATCACAGTATTTCATAATTTATTACCAAAGTTATTATACACATACCTATAGTATCTCTGAAAATTATCTACTGCTAAACATTGCTATATACAGCAGTATTTGTAAAGCAATGCCACTTACTGTTAAGAATATAGTCATGCACTTATGAATTTTACAATGATATGTAATTTCCAAACACTATACTATAATACTTATTGTCCCACCTATTCACCTTGTACTATTATGTAAACAAATTACTTACATTTTGTTTAAACCTCATCTAAAAATTATCACTAAACCACCAGAATTTGCTGACATATAGGAGATAATGAAAAATAAACTTCTCATTTAGTGATCAGAATCTGGTGTGTGTGTGTATATTTATTTTAATCTGTGAAGTAGAAAGAAATCATTTACCTTTCCAGTAACTTTAACTGAATTAAATGATAGGGCATTCAACATTGTAATGCAGTTTAATAAAACTGCCATTGTTAACATACTGTAAAACAATGGTGAAAGGAGAATTTATTCGAAGGTAGATTTACACAAGTGTACTGATATGTACAAATTTTAAACTAACACAGATCTGAAAAATGGTGCTCAAAATCAGAAAATATTACAGGCTTAATCATTACAGAAGTTGAAACACATGATGAAAACAACTAAGTCACGGGGCGGGGGGGGGCGGGGGAGGGGGGAAACACACTCAAATTGAAACCCAACTCCCACTTACCTTACCTACATGAATAATCCCATCGATTTTAATGGGACTATTTGAATAAGTAAAGCATGGAAGAGAACAGGATGAACATAGTGTCGAAGCTATGATAGGAATGAATTCAGAAACCCTTTGCATAATATCCAGGAACGATTTCCATCTAGAACTCAGCAACTGGAATAAGACTAGTTCAGGTACTTAAATGAATTTGTTCCCAGCACGTAACAGGAGAAATCAGAATCTTCCGTTCACTAAGGATAAAAGGAATATATCCTTAAAACAAAAGTGGGTTGATTTTTTTTTTTTTTTAACATCAGATGAAAGGCATTTGTTAAACAAAGAGCTAGAGAAGTCTGCTATTCAAATGAAACACTGTACTACAAAAACATAGCGAGACAAGCATTATTAGAGGCTTCACAGCAGATGGAAAAGCTACTTTGTTGTAGCCTAAAGATGTAAAATGCAATACCAGTCCCTAAGTGGCACTGGTACAACCGTGGAAATCATACAGCCAGATGAAGCACATAAATTTCCCATATGAACAATTGTTTTCATTTTCCTCCCATGCCACTAGATATTATAAGTGGAAAGTAAAACACAAGTAAATATGTTCATTCCACTCTTGTGATCAGTGATAAATGAAAGGCTATTGAGCCTGACAAAGGTCAACCACGGCCTCGTTGCAGCTTGCTGGCGCGCCGGTGCGCCGCAGGTGCACGTGCCTATACTCCCACCACCAGGCCACAGGCGGGATGGCTCCCCGGGGGCTCCTGCCCGACGCCGGCAGCCGCGTTCGCGTCAGAACACGGGAAGGATTTTTCGTGCTGCCGTCCGCGGGAAAAAAAAATGCAATTCGGGCAGTGAACAAAGATGAAAACCAGTCCATTTCTATAGACAAACAACGGCAACGGAGCTGGAGAAACAATGACTTCTAAGGATCGCCATCGGCTCGAAAATACCCCCAAAAATGCGGCAAGAGCGTTTCAGAGTCCTATTCGTAGAACAGAGGCAACATTTCACAATACTTTAAAAAATACATTTTAAGAAAATGCAAAATATTAATGCCAAAGTAAAAATAACATTAGTATATATGTAATTATCCTAAAAGTCCTCTTTCCTTCACCTAGGTATTTACACTGCTACATATTTTCCTGAAGTTCTTAGTGTCTCAGCAATAGCCGTCAGCTACAAGTTCGCGGCCAAATACTATTCTCTACAAACCTAAATATACAGCGGGACCCAAAGGTAAAATTCTTAAAACTACTGAATTTACTGACTAATACTATGTCATCCTTGTCCAATATTACCATATAAACAGAAAATCCTTGGTGAGTTATGTTAGCCAAATTTTAGACATATTCTGAAATTTTTATTCATATAACTAATTCCTAATCACTCAATGGTATTGTTAACTATAGCAGCAAACGGAAGCGGCATAAAAAAAAACTTGTAATAGGCAGAATTGGGTCAATGTAATCTTTTGGACAATTAATTTCCTGTTGTGAACCTAATACTATTAATTTTACAGTAACATATTTACTACTGTGAAACCCCATGAACGGGATTTTTTTTTTTAAAGATATCCATTACTATTACAATTGTAAAAAAGGGGGGAAACGCTGCAATAAATTGAAAACTGCATTGGGTAGAAAACAAAACGTAAGCGGGAATTTCAGAAACCTGAACAAGTCTCTTAGAATTGCTAGATGTTTTTAACATTATCCATCCCTCCATTTACTTGTATGATAAAATACCTTAAAATTCTTATTCATGATACAGGTACAATTTTTTATTTAAAAAAAAAAAAAGCAAGCACCAGAAAAACCACCAACCCATACACAAACACACATAAACAGGAGGAGAGGGATGGAGATATTCCAGAAGCAGTTAAGACCTCAAAAAACAAGTCAGATAAAACTTTTGGAAGTGGCTGAGAATAGGATGTGTTTAAATCATAAATGTGCTTTAATATTTTTCAGTCACTCATCATGCAATATGTAACATGGCCACTCCTCTTTATTTACCTAGTTTAAGGCAGATGTAGAGACTGGATCTCTGTTATTTGGGCACAAGTTTACACAGTCTTTATTTTCTAGCAAATAGCACAGCAAAAAGAATAGAGCAACTAATGAAAGGAAATACTGTTATCTACACATTCTTTATTTCCAGGAAGAAGGAGCAACACTGAAGACATTAAGTCAAATTTTACTCACTCAGTATAAACCCCGGGGCAGCAACGGAAGAGAATGAGAGGAGTGAGTAGAGGCAATTCTGCAGCACAGCTGTATTTCATGGGGATGGCACAACTGCAAAGCTCCAGCTCCAGAGGACTAGCACTTGAGTGCAGGACCTCTGCCGCAAAAATCCCAGCAAAAAAAGTAATCAGACCTAGCAGAAGCATAACTACGTCCAAACAACACACACACCTTAGAAGCAGTCAAAGGCACAAATGACAGTGAGGTACCTCCAAGTAATTTAACAGGACACAGATGTCTAATTCTCGTTTATGTTCTTAGTAACAGTCCATTTGCAGTTCCTTGTGAATGACAGACCAACGCATACATTTTTAGTTCATATGAATTACACGGACTTCTCAGGTTTGAACACTTGTTCCTGAGTCAACAATAGCAACTTCCTTGTGTCCCCAAAATAACACATCAAAGATAATGCTAGATATTTACAGGAATATAAACAGCAGTCAGAACACTGCTAGATACTACCATTACTGTGCTATTGTACATTTTCATCTGTTTGGGTAGCTCATTGCATCTTACCTAGGCACCTTTCAAAATTTGGCAGCAACGCAAAAAAAAAACCCAGATCATATGTATTTCAAAGTTCTCAAACCTGCTTCAGTGCCACTCTTTTTTAAACTTCAAGCTCACAGAATACATTGGATATTTTTGGCAAGGTTGCTTGCATCTTTTGTTGGCTATCTTATGCACTCAAAATTAAAATAGGAACAACTAGAAGAGGAAGGAATACACAGATCCTTGAAAAGTAAAAAAGAGCTCTTCAATTAAGGGTGATATTCCATGAAAAATGAATGACATCACTTTAAAGATGATGTACCACAAAAACCTCACTTCCTATTACAGCAGAGTGAGTGCCTGTGTCCAAATTACTACTACTCCTGAGTTTGATGAATTTAATCAAAGAAAAATATCTGCAGAAAAGCTGTCAGAACTCTTCCTTGATCACTTCATCAAGAAAGGACAAAGCAGAGACAGAATCACACTACAATAGCTCCAAGAGGTCTCTTCTTTAATACAGACGATCCATTGGAAGCCAAGACTGAACTTTGGCCTTTCTACCATCTTGCTTCCAGATGTGCTGACTTTCGATTAGCTCCATGGCAGACTGAAGATGAGCTAGAGAAGACAATAACTAGCAATCCTTGAAGGACTGCATAGAAATGGGACTTTTCTGAACATCCTCACAGCTCAAAGCAGACAACAATGTACATTTCCAGCAGCCTCACCCTCACTATACGCACTTTCCCCTCTCCCCAGCCACTCCCACCAGTCAGGGTGAATAGTTTTCACGATTTTTTAGATAGGAAGTGCAACCCACCACTGTACCCCCACAGATAGAACCTGTTCAGGTGCTAAGCTACAGTACACAGACTAGATGGGATTTCTTATGAGATTGGTTGATTTTTGTTCCGTTTACATAATAGCTAACAGCAAAAAATTAACAGGGCTTATATATAATAATGGTTACAGTAGAGACCAGTTCTACAAGTAAAAATCCCAAGAGTTCAATTTTAGAAAAATAACTATTTTAGCTGACAAGTAACTCATATCAGGTCTCATGTTGCACATTATATTGAAAGAAATGCATCCTTGGTCCCCAGTTTTCTTTTTGGAATGAACTTCATTACCTCCACTTTCTTCTCCTCCTTCTGACCTGCCTCCTTTCCAGCCACCACCTTCCCTTTCCTCCCTCCTATTCACCACGTTGCTTCTCGCCACTGCCTGATGCTGTCTCCTTGTCTTCTATCCTTTGTTCTTCTGACCCCTGCTGCTACCCCCCTCCTCCTCCAGCTGCCCAATTTGGCAGTGTCAGCACAGGGCCCAGCCTAATAAGTCTGAAAGAGCTTATTAATTTAGGCTTCACGCCATGCCTCAACACTACTGGTGTATCCCTAGTAGCTGGGAACCAAAACATACAGTGAAACTCAAAACTCTAATGTGAAACTCAAACATTTCAGAATTAAAGACTGAATTGACAATTTCCAAGATATTTATTCTGTAGGCAGGAAAAAATTGAGTACCAGTCTCTGTCTGTATTTCTCTAAGACACCTGAAGTTACAATAGTTCCTATTCCCCCAAATCATAGGAATTGCAATGCTTTCTTATCATGCCCATGTTTAAGATGTTTCATCTTCACATTGTGTGGGTTTCATTTATCTTATTTCACAAACTCACTAGCTATTTAAGGTGTACCTACGAAAGATTTCTATATGTGTGAAAAGCATCACAATTTCACTGCACAGCAAAGCTTTTAGGGAAGCCTTGTGATGCACAAAAAGGATTTTTTGAAGGAAAGAATTTTTTTTTTTTTTTAATGCTGTATGGACACATAAGAAAATATTTTTTCTAGACCATATGATAAAAGTGGAAACCCATGAATAACTTGATACCAGATACTAAGCAGCATATTAAATATCAGCTTGTACTGGCAAACCTGATACTGTTTATATATTATATACCTTATTTTACCAACATCATTTGCTCTTCATTAACACTTCTTCATTAATTCTTAATATCATTTTGATAACATAAAAATCACCACTACTGTCTCTGCCAAAAAGAAATACTAAATACAGTGCTAATATGATACAATGGAAAATTGCTAAACAATAAGATGGATCTCTAGGAAAATTTGATATAGATTTCCTGTAGTTTCCCTGCACTATTTTCAACCCTTCTCACAAGGGATACAGCAAAATGGCAATGAAAAGTGAATTTCCTGCTGTTACAGCTACTTTGGATGCTCATGCTTCTGTTCCTGTGGAGCCAGCTTGGATCAATTTCAAGAAAATAGCCTTTATCTACACTTTTGCACAGAAAACACATTTCTGTTTTGAGGAGATGCAGTATTTGTCTGTGGTCAGTATTTTAATCTGCAGCGTAACAGTGTTGTAACTTGCATATAATTAAAGCATAGCATACTATCAGAGAAAGATTTACAAAGCAGCTGAAGAAAATTATTTTTGCATTTTCTAAATAAGGTAAAGAAGTATCTAGTTCAGAATTCTTAATATCATTTATGCACTGTACATACACTATTACATGCACCTAGTGCAGTTTTATCTGTTGAAGCAGAAACAGAAAATTAACTCAAAATTAGTATCGTCACAGTATTGGGTCTGAAGATGCTTGCATTGTCATTTGTAGATCATCCATGTCTTCTGAGCTGATCAGGAATGAGAGACTCTCTGTAGCAGTTAATCCTAATCCAATTACCAGGTGTGACAATATTCATTCATTAGAATTATATTGAAGTTTATGGCCCGCTCTTGTCACCAGGAAGACAATGAAAAAATTGGTTTATTTGTTTTAGGATACAGACACTCAAGCAACTTAATGCACGAAGCAGCAGCACACAAATTTACTTACTGCTCTTTCATTGAGGAGTTGTTATTAACTGATGGGTGGTAATCTCACAGCAAAAGAATGTAAAGACACATGTATACATTCACGCCATAGTTAATCTCATCATAGCTTGTATTTCAATATCCTTAAAAAAAAAAACCAAAAAAAAAAAAAACCACACCAGACTTCAAGGGTGCATGACCAGACGCTTGGTCAGTTTGAAAGAACACCAAGCAGGGTACCAATGAAATTTGAATCAGTCAACCAGCTTTAATTCTGTTCAGAGATAGTCAACACATGCATTACCTGGCTTTTACTGCTTCAAATTTGTTGGATAAACATGGAAAAGCATTTTAGAAACTGTACGCTCTAAATAGACACATCTATTCTATAATTAAACAAATCACAGCATCTCTGCAGGAAGAAACACTCTAAAAGAATCATCAAACCAAATTTTGAGCTCAGACTTTCTTACATGACTCCAGGAGACTTAAGTGGCGATCAACAATAGCCTAGCTAGGTCCTTGTTTCAGTGCAAATATAAACGTAAGGTGGGTAGAATATGATGATGCAGCTGAATGAACAGACTAATTCCTAAATTATAAGCCAGCATTTCTTTATCTGTTGTGCATGAATACACTCTACCGAAAGCATTGCTCCCGTTTTGAATGTCATCTCTCTGGAGCAGCAAAAATGACTACACTGATGTAAGCATCATTCTCGATTCTAGAGTACATAGCAATAGTTGTAACACAAAAACACAGCAAAACAAGCAAAATTCTTCAGCTCGCTTCATACAATTTCACGCCAATTCCAGATATTTAAAAGGAAAAATGGTAGAAATTAATTACTTTGATTATTGTTAAAACTTAGATGTGTCTCTTAATAAAGAGTTCAAGTACAAAGTACAGTAGGTATAGCTTCCTCTCTATACACTCCATAAATCTGCTTCTTCAATATACAATTCAAAAAAGCCCCAAATTGCTATTGCTATCATGATAAACAGTGGAAAGTTCTGCTTGACCTTTTATTAACATTTTTCTATACCAATATGGTTCTTTTGCTACAAGCACCCTAAGGAATTATGAAAAATACTTTTTTCTGTAGTTTAGCCCATGTGCACTTAATAGGCTCACAAATATAATACCATTATAAAAAAGAAAAACTGCCAACACTGCTAAAAAAATTGTCATAACACTAAATTATTATATAAATATAAAAGGAGTATGTCTGTAAAATATTCACTCAATGAACATCCCAAGGTGATGATTTTGCTATGTTGTTTTTATTCCTGGGAGATCCATAACGCATTTGGATATGCCACATGTCACCACATGAATCAGGCAGTTAATGCATGTGCTTTTTAGAAGCAGAGATGTCTTCCCAATAGAATGTGCTATAAAAAGAAATGTTGAGATTCTGCTGCTTTGTCTGATAGGCATAATTTAATGTCTTGCTTATAATGCTGCATCTTAAGGAAAAATGTGCACTGTCCTATGTAGTTATTTACAATATATTACTAAATCTATGCAAATATATTTCCCTGAGCTTGGTATTATATAACAAAGGTCAACAATGTTTGAAATATTTTGAAACGCATTCCCAATATATTTTGTATATAGCACTAATGTCCAATGTACATACATACATCTTAATATATTTTCAGATATTTCTATTCATTCTATCTTGCTGTAGATTATTACAATAAATATGTGGTCTTTTGCTTTAAGACTATAGAAATTGGCCTATCAAGCTATGGCTTTCCATTAAGAATGCTAATTATACATTTGTTAACAATGAGTCATTTAAATAACCACATAATATGCCAGCACTATTTAACAAAATAAATTTTAATAGTCAATATTCTATATCATTCAATAATAAACAGATACTCATTTGAGAAAAATTAAGACAAAAAATTTTCAAAGTTCTGCTTCCTATGTGATTTATTTCATAATTTCTACCATTCACATTTGTTTCCACTAACTTTTAAACAGAAGATCCCCAAATACTATTTATATGTTCCATTTTGGGATAAATATTTGTCTTTCGTGAAAACTCTAGACATCTGATTCCATTTACATATCATCTTGTCATTTCTACCTTTATGTCCACATTATTGTTAACAACAACTTTTTTCCTAAAAAAGAAATTGTATCAATGATTAGCAGGTTGTAAAAACTTGTGCATCTCGGAAAGCAGGGGTAGTAGTTTTAAAGAAAGTATAATTTTTTTTCCATTTCTTCTTTGGATTTTTTCCTTCTTTTTTAATGCATGTTAGGGACAGAACACATTTTCTCTGCAGAAACACGGGTGCTTTTTTCAAATTCAGGACTTACAAGTTAAAATACAAAATGTTCCTATGTACATACGATACCACTGAAATGCTGAACAATTTCTACGTTGCTCTGTCAAGCAACTGACATCTTTCCAAATTTTACACACCTACAATTTCAAAATAAAAGTTCTGAAAATTAAACACAGTCAAGTTGTATATATTAATGAAATTTTTTACACCTTTCCTAAGTGAAAGCTGTATCATGTCGTTTTAGCAGAGCACTGAATGGATTTTAATACTCATTAGTGGTGTTACAGATCCGCATGTCTGAAAGAGATCCATAGATTTTTCAAGGCCAAAAGGAATTACACGTTCTACCTAGTCTGACTTACTTTTGCTACAATACTTCACCAAGCAATTCCCAGATCAAATCCAACAGGCTGAATTGCCATAAGCAGTGAATAAAAACAGGTTAAAACTAGCCCATATTACTGCAGAACAGGAACAGCAAACTTTTTCCTCACGTTCCCGTTGCTAACAAATTTCTGACAGCCATTTCTCTGGGAGAGGCAAGATGACATCCTAGGAAACACATTGTTGAGTGCAATGCATATCATGGGTCAGCATTTACTATTGAGTTTAGCATGTACTAGCTGCCTTACATACTTAGTCCTAACTTGCAGACCACCTCTATTGTACCATTAAATACTAGATATAGCACTTTGCTCAGTAAGTACCAAGCAAGATTTAGCTGACTATGGCTACATAAAACTAGGGGACCCAGAAGCATTTTCAAGCTATTTGTGTGGTATACCATAGCCGTATCCCAATTCCACCCCTAAAACATAGGCCAGCTAGGGGCCAGCATACTGGGGAATGTCATGGCATGCCCTTGCATCTCTGTTTTGACTATACACTTACCCTTCCTAGTGTACCTACAGCTAGCAGGCAATACCATTCATTCCTACTGCCAGTCTAACTGCTGGCACTGAAGCAGTAAGGATTCTCCATCACTTACCGACCATTCAGGTTGCACAGTCAGACTCTAAAGCTCAAGTCACAGGGTCAGATCAACAGGTAATTTAACTTTGTATCCTGTCTCTAACACTGGGTGTAGACAGAAGGCAATGAAGAAAACAGGGCCAGGATGAGATACTTCCCCCTAATATTCTCCCTGCTTCCAGCTATTCTCAGGCCAGAATTTCCTGCATTTTTCATCTACGTTTCTACCTGAAGCCCTCTATTGCCACTCTGTATCTTTCCAAAGTATTGCTCAGCATCTTATAAGAGATTTTAGACATATAATGTCATTACTCTGTCGATGTTTTCATTGTCTCTGTGTATTATTAAAGTCAATGTTTTGATTTCTAACATGTTTTGGTCATCTCTGATGGGTTTTTACTCTATTAGTTCACATCAGTTCTTACCCATTTCATTTATTTTAATATTAACCACTTCAATAGTACTCATTCTTGTTTTTCAAGTAGTGATAAATTAATTTCAAAAAATTAATTATATAGTTGAAATGTAATTCTAATTCCACCAAACTGTAAGAACTGTCATGCTGGAATTCTATTCAGGGCCGTATTTTCCATAGAACAGTCATCTATTTTTGTGCATGTGATACAGTTTGCATTTGCAAATCAAATAGTATAGTATGCATGTAATTACTTAATCAAAACTACATACAAAACCACTGTGCCTGGCAATATAGTGGAACTTAACCCTGTTTTCAGCATACATATTTCTCACATTGTCTGCAAGTCTTCCTACTTTCCCATTAACATGCTTACGAGTACTTTCTATTTCTCTTTCCTTGCTTTGGTCTCTTCCTTCACATGGTCTACATCGCCTTGGATCTGCTGCATTTTCATTCATCTGAATTAGAAAATAACACAACCATTTGGAACTGATAATATACACACGAGGCTGTGTTTAGATCTAGTTTGGTCATCTGTTTTGGTCAACCAAATATTGTGATTAGCTCCCACTGCATTTTTAAATATAACAAAAATTGTACAGAACACTGATAAAGAAAGTTGATGTTTAATACCATGGTCCTATTAAGTAGTATCAATCAAGCATATTAACAAAAGAAACCTCTCAAAACCTAACACATACTCTACTTAAAAAGAGCAAGACTACAGAGGCAACAAGATAAGAATAATGCCTACAACTGGCAGAAATTTATTATGAAATTGTTTCTGGGAAGATACTTTGAATTGTGCCCATGATGTTTGCTAGAAGAATAAGATCTTTGTTCAAGATTGGAGTTAGTTAGCATTATCTTTCTCTCATGTGTACATCAACATCACTGCAAAATTTCACAAGGCTCACTGTCTCCACTTAACAAAGGCCAGTATTTCTTTTCACGTCAGGGAGACCTGCTAACAACACTCTATCTCTTCACATTGTTCCCCCAATTCTAATAAATATTGGCAGTTCTCCTATTATACTTCACACATCTTCCCCCACGAATACACACACAAGACATGGGAGGAAAACTGGCAACGTTTGATGCATTAAGATCACCTTTCAGAACACATTTGTACCCCAAAAGGACTATACCCCCAATAAAGCTGCTTTGCCTTGAGTTTCTCTTTGATGCATACTATTTCAGAAGAGGTACAAAGGCAGCCATATCTTTGAGGTTTGGGACAACTGCTTCCTTTCTCCTTTGATACCAAATCTACCCTACCTATTTTGACATTTTCACACTGCTTTCTATCTTAAAGAAAAGAGAAGGAGGTATAAAATTTGCAAAGATTCCAGAAGTCCTTTCAAATAAAGATATTCAACAAACCTAAATATTAGACGTTTTTGTAGCAGGCTTTAACGAACATCATCACAAGCAAGAGATTGCCTTAAGATAGGAAAGTATAATTTTCAGACTCCCTAAGAATAAATCTGCCAAATATGAACTTTATGTTGCAAAAAATTAGCAAACAGTTAGTCACATACATTTGTTGGTGGAGGTATGGTGACCAGAATCTACTGGTATATTTAAATAGTGAGTTGCTTTGATATTATACTTCAATAGTAAACTAATTGAGCCAACTAATCTTGTTTATTTCCTAAATACTGTTAGTTTCTATCAGTCAGATGATTTTTCCAGACACTTACATAACAAGCATTAAAAAGATACATTTAGCAGCTACAATTGTTAACATAACAAAGGCTACAGAATCCAGAGGTTATTGCATTCTCCCAAAAGTACTTAAATAATAGCCTAAAATCTGAAGAATTACTTTAATACTTCAATAAAAATAACCCAATTCAAAACATTTTCAAGGAAACAGAGCTCCTTGCTCTAGGCTACCGAATAATGGCTGAAAGAAAGTATATAGCTTGTCACTTCTGATTAGAGAACTGTGCCTCTGTGCTTTGAATGAGAGGCATGTCTGGTAATAGGAAGTGCAGATATTAAATTTAATAAAATAACATGGAATACGATATATATTAAACTTGACCAAGTATAGCACAAAACGTAACATACATTACCCTGCTCAGTCAACTACTGTGGCCTAGCATCTAATGACAGACTTAATTTCTATTTTCCAAGGAGAGTACTACAAAAATATAATTTTCAGATTATACAAATATTTTATCAGACTATACAAAAAACGTAACCAAAATTGCCTTACATATCTACATGAATACATAACAATAGCAGAAAATTGCTAGACTACAAAATGCTCAGCCTTAAAAGTCCACAGAAAGACATTAGGTCTTGCAAATAATTAGTTACAAAGACCCTGATGCTAATACATCGCGGCATAATGTGACCCACAGCATATTTCTTTCTTTCCAGGTTTAAGGATTCGTTCATTTTTGGGGTTTATTTGTTGGGTCTTTTTTTTTTTTAGCACAATCAGGATACAGCATTTACATATCATTTATGAAGAAGGAAGAGCCTTATCTCTGTTTATGTCTTAATTCTGGCATTCCAACACAAATCATAATAGCTTTATCTTTCAATACATTAACCCTCAGCATGTATTTTCACAATTAAATAAACAAGCTCCATACAGTACTTTCCATTCCTTTCTAACACAGAACTATGCTACCTGTGATATGACACATAAGGGATTTTAAAACAATTCCAAGAGCTAATCCCAGTAAACCCAGAATTAAAGTTCTTGTTTTCATATTTCACTTTCAAAATATTTAGAACTTTGACAGATATGACATTATGTTTTCATTAAAACAGCTGATTTCAAAATGCTGCACTGTGCAAAAACACCATAAACAGTTTATGATGAACTGCCACACTCTTAATTAAAACAATAAATCCAGTGCACAATATTTGCGCAGCCTCTGGTTTGACCTTTGCCTCTTGCTATCCACTACCAAAGCTGCTGCCTCATTCTGTGCACCAGATGTAGAAGGTTTTAAACCATGATGTGAAAGGCAGTAAAGATAAAATAAGAGAAAATGTGCCATTACTCTTTGCAGTTATGATTAATTCAGTTCATATTTTACAATCTGGTTATGGAGTAAAACTGCAGACTTTACATCAAGTATTTGCCATTCAATATACCAAATGTATAAAAATGCCTGATACTTTAGGAAATGGCACAAAGCTAATTCACAACCACCACGTGAAGGACAGAAATAGGAATAATAAAAAAAAGGGCAGTAATTAGCTATCTGTCTAAAACAATGAAGCTATCTCCGCCACTAGATGGTCAGTCTTGGAAACCAACGCGTCTGTTACAACAAAACAAACTAATGCTTTCCCTTATCTCTCTACCACTTGATTTTAGATTAAAATATCCTTTAAAACTATCAGGTCTGCTCCACAAAGAGAAACCAAAGGTTATTAATTACTGTGGCATGCTGTAATGATCCATTTGTTGTGTTTTCCTGGAAATGAAGTCGAATGCAGAAACAACTCAAAGACCTCAGTACGGGAAATGAGCTAGGGTCCTGGAGTACAAGCTGGTGTAGGCAGAAATCTTACTGAAAAGAATATGAAATGAAAAGTTCTCATTCTGCAAATGCTAATACACTTATCAATTCATTACTTTAATCCACTAGCTTCATATACAGTAAGGCCTGCAGGAGTAAACATCATGGTCTGCTTGGTAGATTCATATATTGCATCTCTATTTGTTGTATTCTTAATATTTTCCCTTTCTGCCAAAAGGAATCAGTTTACCAAATGAAGCTAATATAGTTCATGATCACTTTTATGGGAAATTGGCATAAAAAAAGTTTTTTTCCTTAGGATGAAAGAGGGAAAACACTGTATGTTCTCAAATGAACAAATTAGGATTCAAACGCAAGTCCGCTCATGCCCTAAGAAGTTAGGACTTCCTTTCCTATAAAAATTCCCAACACAGAGCTCTAAAGAACAAGAACCTTATTTTGCTAGTTCTTTGATTCGCCCACAGTCAGGAACAAAAATCTCTCCTCAATGTTAACTTAGAAAGACAGGTCATTCTGCAGTTGACAAGACACTAGGTGTTTGAGGAGGTAGGGGGTGATTAGGAGTTTGGTTTTGTTTTAAATTTTTTTTTTTACTCCCCAATTCCAGTTACAAATTAAGAAAGAAAAAGAAAAAGGAACACACACACATAAAACTTTCCCTGGGTTTGGTTCTTTACACAGTATTCATTATGCATTCAAAATCAAGGTGCATTGCTGTACAAAGCAACGTATCACTTTTCTACATCATTCACAGACAACACAGAAGTTCAAATTCGATGAATGAGTTCTGCAGGGACACCGAAGGGAAAAACCACACATGTATCTAGTTTCCTGCCCACTGAGAAAGTAGAAAGTAAATTAAAAAAAGGCAAGACATACAAAAAAGATTCACTGCATTAAGAACTTTGTTATCTTTGTTAATATTGGTAACTATTCCTTGGTTTTCTTTGTAAAAAGAAACACAAAGGAATTAGATTATAACCAGTGAGAATTAAGTGAGCAGGTATCCTGATTTCAGCTGGGATAGAGTTAATTTTCTTCCTAGTAGCTGGCATAGCGCTGGGTTTTGGATTTAGCATGTGAATAATGTGATAACACACTGATGTTTTAGTTGTTGCTAAGCAGTGCTTATACTAAGTCAAGGACTTTTCAGCTTCCCATACTCTGCCAGCAAAGAGGGGCACAAGAAGCTGGGAGGGGGCACAGCCAGGACAGCTGACCCCAACTGGCCAAAAGGATATTCCATACCATATGACGTCATGGTCAGTATATAAGCTGGGGGGAGTTGGCTGGGGTCAGGGGGGGCGGGGGGGCAGGCAGCAATCACTGCTCAGAGACTGACTGGGCATTGATCAGTGGGTGGTGAGCGGTTGCATCACTTGAGTTTTTTGGTGTTTGATTTCCCCCCCACCCCGGGTTTTGTTTCTCTCTCTCTCTCGTTATTTTACTTTCCATGACAATTTATTATTATTATATTATTTCAAGTATTAAACTGTTCTTATCTCAACCCACGAGTTTTCCTACTTTTGCTCTTCCAATTCTCTCCCCGCATCCCACCGGGTAGGAGGGTGAGCAAGCTGCTGTGTGGTGCTTGGTTGCCCACTGGGGTTAAACCACGACAGCAGGATAAAAAAGCCAAACAAACCAACCCAACACATGAACAACTTCAACTCCTCAAAAATAGCTTCCAAACATTTCTTCAGAAGAAAAATAGAAAACATGCGGTTACTGGAAACGTCAATATTTGTGTCATTCTGTGACATCCCCCTCTGTGACTCTTGGGGAGAAGACTATACAAAGAGTTCACAGTGAATGAGATCTTTTAAACTAAAAATGGATTAAACTTACGAAGAGGTATTTTACTTTTAGAGTTTCACTTGTTTTATTTGCATTATCACAGGACCCACAGAAGTGAGTCTAGAAGATCTGTGGAAAATGAATGACATGAATTATGAAAAAAGCCAAGGATCTCTGAATTTTAAACCTAACTCAGGCAAATGATTCTTCCAACTTTTCCAGACTCTGGGATTTTCCTGCTTTCCATATTTCTAAAAAGATGGCGGGGGAAGCTACCACGCTTGTATAACCTTTGAAGTTGTTAGCTAATTTCCGCAAAGCATGAAATATTCTTACAGACTAAGTATGCAACAGTAAAAATTTTACAGACGTCCCTTTGTGATATATACAATGCCATACTTCTCAAAAATAGTAACCAAGGAGCAAAGTATTTGCATACTTTTACATTTACCTGAATTCTATTGCATAAATATGAAGTCTATTTTAAGTGCTGCAAATTCCTCTTCATTTTCTTGGGTTGCTTCATATGAATATACACCATGTTTTAATCAGGCATCGCTAGCTAAAAATTTGAGATTCTTGCCAGCTCATTGCTTTACAAATACACATACTCTGAATACTGCAGATGTCAAATTTGTTGTGAAGAAGCTTGACTGCTAAAATGTGTCCACCATGACATGCCCCAGTGTAAGCATAATAGAAGATGACCAAATCTGTTCAGAAAATATTACTGTTTTTTACATTGCCAATCATAAAAATTTTGATATTTCCTTGAAGGCTCAGCTATTTACAACAAATTATTATGGATGGCCAAAATAAAATTTAAAAAAAAAATCCTTTCCTAAGCTTCTTGATTATAAAAGAAATCTAAAAAATATAGTGTACCCTAACAAACCTTGAACTCACAAAGAAAACAAAGAACAAATATTTTCTACATTATAAAATCTCCATTTTTATGCCAGTCTCATAATTACAGCAAGCCCGATTCATGACCTAAAAATGTTTGGAGTTTGCCTACTTACCGCTTTCTATAGCTTTCATGGAAACTTTCAGAGATAAGCAAAAGTCTAACTCATCACCAAATAACCACTACTGTATCAAATAATCATTTCTAAAACTGTCATACAAAATGCATTATTTTTACACCAGCTGTACATATTCATAAACTCTATGCACATACCTCTTCTGTCAGAAAGAACTGAATGTTTTCTAAACACAGGTAGGAAAACAGGAACACAAAGGATTCACTGGAATTGCTACAACTGCTGAACTAAGTGAGAAACACCCTTGTAAACGATTTTCCCCAGGTGGTTTGTGACTGCAGCACCAGTTGCACTCATTTAGTCTAACGAGGTTCTGTAGCAAGTGTTAGGATTGGGTGGGGAAGGGAGAAATGTCAGGGGAAGGGGGAGTTGATGTAAATGAAGATTGAGACTTTTGTCTTAGTGTTAAAAAAAAAAACCACAACACTCCAAAAACACCACAGAGTCTTTTTACTCCTCCAAGTAAGAAAGATTCTGTGAGTCTGATTTGGACCTGGGATACTGTTATTTCACCTGCAACCTTTCAACTGTCCCCTATGACACAGGAGGGTCCCATCAACCAGCTTGGTTACACAAGTGAAACCCATGCCAGAGTACCAAAACTTCTGCAATGATTTAGCCAATAAGGAACCTGGAGCCAGAATACTACGCAGTTGGTGGGACAACTTCCAAATAACTAACTAATCCTCAATGATTTCACAATACTGAAATGATTCCTACCAGTGTATCAACCATGATATTTCATGAACAAATATTAAAATTGCAGGAAAGCTCTTTCAAGATGTAAATACATTCTAACGTAGCTTTTTCCAAAGCAGAAATCTTGACCCTGACTGCCACAAACTTACCTGCCAAGTTAAAACTTTCTAATGAACACATATAAACATGTCCAAGTGATGACTTTTTTTTTTAATGTGGAAAACAAAATGCAGAACTGAAACAAATGTGCCATCCTGCTATAGATCTATTGCAAAGAAAGTGAGCATTAAAACTTTGAAAAAACAGGTGTAAGACTATTTGAACATTAGCGAATAAAATATTTCCTGTAATCCAGTTCTCAGAAACACCTAAAATATTTTAGTTGAAACACAAAAATTTCAGGAACTTGCAAGTTTAGCCCATAAAAATGGGTGACATTTAACAAAGTTTCAAGATACTGAAAACCATTTTTTTTTAATTGGAAAGGTTGAGCAAACATAAATTAAGGGTGATGCATAGGCTGCTGTAACAATATTTGCACGCCTACAGCAGAAGAGTTCATCCTTTTAGAAGAAAACATTGTTCTACAAAGTACCTCACATAGGGCATAAAATTTAAATAAGCTTTAAATAGGAATTTTGCCTAAAGATCCATTCTACTCCAGCCTCTGGTAGACACTTTTCTGAAGAATACTTTTTTGTTCTGTGCAACGACTAATTTGCCTGCCTTTTCCTTCCTGGAGGAAAGAGTTGGTCAATTTTGATAAGATTCCTGGTGTAAGCACCCTCACGTGAAATGGCTTTGCACAGCCAATTAAAGTGGTGGAGCTCTGATTCAGAAAGAATACTGAATACATAACAGAAATTAATACTGGCACATCTATATACAGCATACAGATTAACATAGGAAAGTAAAAAAGCAGGCAGCAAAGCCCTCCCCACCCCCCTTTTCAACCATGAAACATCTGCATAGTTATCTCCTGCTGGATCACATTAACAGTGCATACATGTGCAAAGAAAAGTTATGCCCAGAAGGATAAAAGAACCAAGACCAGCCATCAGCAGCCTGGCTGTATGACAAATACAGAAGCAACCATGATTACTCCAAACTTAAAGCCACAACCACCTGAAGAGCTGAATGAAGTCAGACAAAGGGTATAAAGTAACATCAGTCACTACAGGGAATTTCCATTAGGTCAACTGACAGTCAACCAGCTGGAAATTATAATTATAGATTCAGCACGATGCAGAACCACAAGACCACATTCTTGTAACACTTTTAATGATCCTTTAAAAGGCGGAAGGAAATGCATAGAGAGAAAAATACAAATTCACTTTCCCCATCAAAATACTCATCTTACTTTTCTCCTTGGTATTATCTTTCCTATAGCACGTTACTCCAACACTTCTATTAAGAGAAATTAAATTGCATTTTACACAGAAAACTGAAAAAAAAAAAGCCTGTAAAGAATTCACATCCAACAAAGGAACCAGTGAACTGCCCAAAATTTTTAAACTAAACTTTGGATTTTCAGAGCTGCCCGTCTCTTCAGGGTTTCAACTCACTTCAATGGAACCTGCAGATGCTTAGAACCCTAAAACAAACAAGCTCTCTTCTCCGTGTTATATTTGAATTAGAGATGTAGTTTAGACTCCATAGTACCTGACTTTGCCTCTAAATCAAGAGACCTTAAAAGCAATCGCTCATAGATTACTAAATTTAAAATAGCCATAATACCAACTGGCTGAATAAAACAGTTCACCGACGTTATTTCAGTTCATGTATTCAGAAGGACGACATCTGTTTGTCTTCAGCAGAGAGACATTCGGTGTTTGAAAAGTGCATACAATATACTATTAACATTGCCAGAAACAAATCTATAAAAACGAGGCCTGTGTTTTCAAAGTTCTCCTGGAACTAAAAAGATTAGGCATTTTTCTTTAAAATAAAAATTAATTTCTGCAAAAAAAGTATTAGCAATTATATAAAACTTGTGGACAGATATTAAATGTGCCACATAGCATAAAATTATGTATTTCCAAAGTTCTTCTATGAGCTGAACTTTCACACTTTCTTCTTCATCCTGACTTGAATAGCAAAGATTTAAAGAACTGGAGAAGAGTAGATTAAGAAAAATAAAATATATGCTTGAGTCACAATATTTAACCTTCTATCAGAGACCCTGCAAGAAAACTGGGCATGTGAAGATCAGCATGTGAAAGATAGCATCCGTTAAAGTTTATGCTGCAATGGCTTTAGGTTTCATGAATAACAAAGAATGAGCTCAGTCAAGAAAAGTGGTTGAATTAAATTGAGAAGAAATACAGTATCCACACAAGGCCTAAGAAGTCCACCTTCCAATTAACTCAGTTAATGCTGTTTTTCTATTACAAAAGTAAGAAATGAGTATTTGTTTAATTTTTAAAGCAGGTAAGTGAGGAAAAAATAGTAAAAATGCAGCTTGAGGAAAATCTATATTTTCTGGACTATTATAGTCAGGTAATGAGTCTTTTCTTACTGGGAAACGTATTTGAGGCATGGAATGGAGGAAATGGGAATTAACTAGCATCTTCAATGAAATCTAGCTCAGTAAATGCACAAATATCTGTAGAGGTAAGAAATTTGTATTGCAACAAAGGAATAGGAAGGAAGAAAACTGAATTTTTTTACAGCCTATATAACCTTTTGCATTCAATAGATGAACCCCAACATCTAATCTAAACAGCATAAATGTCCCCCAAAGAGCTGGCAAGTGTTTCCAGTGATAACAAGTTTACCTCCTTTAACAACAGTAATCCAAAATAGTAAGTCTCATATATAGACAATTAGTAGTACAATGCTTTCTGTCTCCCTGCTCAATTGTCAGCTTTAGGAATACTCTTGGATCAACTAAGATACATGCTGGGTACATGTGTGTACCCATGAAAAGTCTCCAGTGGTCCCAAACATCAAATCTACAGTTGAACTCATAGAAGTTGGTAGGTGACTAGTTGGTAGATGTAGGTGACCGATTTAAAAACCGAGCTCTGAGGAGACTACCTGAATGAGAATTAACCTTGAATTACATAGGGTAACAATCACAAGTCTTTGTAAAAGAGAGAGATATGCCTTTCTGATAACGTTTATCCACTGATCATCTATCACATTTATATAACTGTAAATAATCTTCCTTTTTAAGACTAAGGAAAAAAACTCCTGTTTACTAAGACGACTAAACAAATATTGCATTTATTATTTTTCCAGGGTTTTCATAACTTTTGTTTGAATACATACATTATACACTGAAGCTACAGCAGTTATAAATAATCTTATAAAGAATCTTGCCGTAAGGTTGCGACTAAAATTGTTCCTGAATGAACAATCAGTATCTTTATGATTCTGACCCAGGAAATCCCAAATATCATGCTTGGAACTACAGAAGACCATTAATAAATATATTATCTTTGTAGGTAAAAGGAAACACTTTCTGTACCTCATGTGAAAGGGATTGATCCCACTCAATATTTATACATGAAACAAGTAAGTCATCATAGTGAATCACAATGAAGTAAATAAATTTCACTCTGAATCCTGTTATTTTCTTTAACAGCTCAGTTTTTTCAATCTGATTTGAAATTTGTTTGCATCAATGTGGAAAGTGGAAATGCACAGCAGTCACCCAAACGAACTATACAGAGACTGTTTAAAACAAAGACAATTGGCTGAAGCAAGGAAATCTGAGACACTCAATCATTTTGATTGTGAGCCTTAATTTGTACTGCAGCACACATAAGCGGTGCCGAATGTGAACAATTCAGTACAAGTCACAGTCAACTTCTGAAAATTTGGAATTCTTGGTTGAATTCTGTGGGCATTACTCAAGAAAAAAAATCCAAATTCATGAGGAATTCTTCTTGAGTTATACCTGAAAAAAATCTGTCTTTTTTTAGAATTATCAGAGGCTTTAAGACATCGCTCCTGGACTAAATATACTGAAAAATCAGTGCCACTACACATGGAAAAACAGTTTTAAAAAATCCCACCAAATGAGCTGTATTTCGTCTTTATAAGTGTGTCTTACTGAGTTCCACCACTGGGACAGTGGAAAAAAGAATATGGATACATCTCCATCAATTTTTTATGTCTTTCTCAGTGCCATTATAGGACTAACATATTCTCCCTCTCAACTTTTCTATTTTTTTAATTGTGGTAGCACCACTGGGAGCAGGTGCCTTGAAGTGGGGGCATATACCGAGCCTGACCTCCCTATGAACAGCTCTGAATTCCCTGATCTTGTTATGAATATTTTTTCTTCAAATGCAAAGATGCAAAATGCATGAAAACTGAAGTAATTCAATTAAGTATCTATTCTGAGCTGGAAAAGACCATTTTGTTAGAACCAGTGGAGCACTAGTTTAACCCTGGTGCTCAGAATTCCCAAGCAAGTCAGCACATTAAGCCAGCTCTTCAACTTAAGAACAATTACTGTCATTTATCAGCCTGAATAGCAGTAATGCACAAATCGACAGCTTTCAAGAGGCAAAGAGCGAGCTAGGTGTAATGATATGCAAAGCCACAGCACTCTACATTTTGAACTGTCTTCAGCCCATCAATACATCTCCAAGTACCTACAATTTATCAATACAAATGTGGTACCCGATGAAAGCAGGACCAAAAAGATAAATATGAACAGGGTGGAATAAAAGGTTCAAGAATGTTTGAATTTTATAATGATGAAGTACAGATCACATTCTTACAGCATTTTACATGCAGTGACCTGATCAGATCACATTTTATTCAGCAAGAGGAAACTAGGATAAGAGATAATCTTTCTTTCAGGTAGTTGTAAGCAGCTGCTTTGCTTTTTTTCTTCTTTCTCCTTTCTTTTCTGTTCTTTTTTTTTCCCTTACCATTTCTATTTCAATCATGCATCTATGCAGTAGTTACACAGATATGGTTACTTTTATCAAAATACATAATTAACATATCATTATTTTTATCTCAAGAAAGCACAATATATACAGAAGGCACCATTTGAGTCTCACTACCTTATAAATGCATTTTAGTAGCAATTGAAGGATTAAAGGAACGCTTGAAATGATCTAACAGCATACATACCAAATGGCATTCTGCTGATGAAAAGCTCAAGAATACAGAACTGATTTCCTCTGTACCTAATCTAATTGTGTTGGGGTTTTTCTTTTGGATTTTTTGGCTTTTTTAACATAAACAGCTTCTTTGTGAATGGAACCTTTCAGTAACTAGAGCTACTGCAACAGTCAGGCATTCAGATTCCTTTTCTCATGTAGGACCTATGCAGGCAGGTATGGGCATTTGGATTAGCAGGTGACATATACAGAGAATAAAGACACTTCTATGTTTTACCATGAGAAAAAAAAATCAGGATTATAATTATTTCACCTGCAAGTTTGGCAGTTCTACCTGAAACTTCTAGTTTTATAATATCTTTTAATTTTCTATTCCTTACTTTCCAATTATTAGAGCATGTAAACTGCTATATGTAGCCCTATCTTGATTCAAGATTTCAAGGTGTTCACTTGAGTTTAGCATCTACTTTGAAATGTGTTTTGCACAGAGCATCTCACTATGCAAGCTACTTTTCCTAAACTACTTCCATCTTCAAAAACTTAACTATATGACAGAAAGTACTAACATGTCCAGATGGATAAAATGAGGTATGAGCAGAGCTGAAAGAGGGCTTCTCCAAAGAGAAAACACAGTCTTGTAGTTAACGCACAGAGATAAAGAGCTCTGGGGTTTATTCTTAGCTTTGCTACAAACTTCTCATATAATCTTGAACACATGACTAAAACCTGTGCTTCCTCAGTTCCCCCAGAGACAGCTCTTTTTCTAAACACAGAGAATAGCTTCTTCAGGGGACAGATGACAGTTATTGATCAATAGAAAATAGAACATCATGATCCATGAACATCTGTGTGGTATTCCTCAGCAGAGGTCCAGAACAATATTGCCTTCAGCCTTCAGGAGACAGAATTTGCACGGAGACACAATTCATCGTATGATACAGCTCAAAGTTGAGATAATTTAACAGGAGCTTTCTCATTATTTAAAATACAATTTTAAAAAGAAATACAATTTCCTCCTGTTTTACTGTCTTTCTAGAATTCATTCATCTTCCTCTAACTATTGGGGGGGGGTGTATATTCCAACGCTCTGAGTTTATTTTTTACATCCCTTTTTATTCCCACTGACAACTTCTTTTATCAACTTTTACCATCTTACTAAGTGGGCTCATTACATGTTCCTAAACATAGATGTCTCTTTCAGACACCCTAGGTTGCCAGCTGCTGAAAAGGGTGCAGAGATCGAGAGGATACCAACCCATTGAAAATGCCTTAGGGACCACCAACATGTCCCAAATGGCAGAATATGTCAAAGTTTGGGATGAATTGAGCCTAAGGTGTCCTTTTCCTGTAGGCCTTAATCTGCTGATTACCCTTGTTTACCAGTTTAGTAGACTTACCAGTTAGCAATATGAATATTCAGTTAGAAGAAGTAACTCACTATCAAGAAGCCCAATGAACAGGTTACTAAAGAAATAATATGTAGGGTCATCTCATCCCAAGGGAAAAACAGAAGAGCTACCCACCACTGATTAAGACAGCACAGTTTTGAGAACTTAAGAACTGCTGTTTTGAAACAAATTACTTCTGTATTTGGTCTAGTATCCTGATTTCAGTTCAGTAAGAAATGCATATGGAAGAATTCACCATAATGGAAACGTAACAGTGTAATTTTCCAGGGAGGTGAATGGGAAAATGTCTAAACAGAACACAATGGATGCTTATTTTCATTTATCTCTCTCTCTTACTTGTTACTGTGTTGGCAACACACATGATTTTATCACAAGTCTCCTGTTACTTGGTATTCCTTCTCACCTAACCACTCCCACAGTTTTATTATTTTTTAAATTACGTTTGTAACATTCAGTAATGATGAGAACACACTGCAAGCTCAAACCCAAAAGTTTCAGAATGCTAAAGAAAACAAAAAGAACTTGAAGTAAATAGTTTTAAAAAAATGTTCTAAACCAATGTCACTTTCTAATCTGAAATGCAGTGGTCATTGGTCTTAAATGTTGCTGTAAGTAATGGCTCTAATGCTACAGTGATAGTAGAGAACTTTCATCTCTGTAACTTCTCCTTCTAACACATTTGTGTTGACCTCGCTACTGTTATCAAGCTCTATTGCTCCTGTCTAATAGCAGCATCAAAAATGCAAATGTATTATAAAAATCCAAGGCATAAAACTTTACACTGATAAAAAATAAATAAATTATTCAGAAGAAAAGAAAACTCTCAAATAAATGTGTAACCTGAACAATCTAAATGACATGTTATTGTGTCAAATCCCTTTGTTCGTTTCTTATGTCTAAACTGACTGAGAGTTTGATCTTGCTTCCTCTGAATTCAAAACAAAACTTCCATCTTTTTTCTTTTAAAAAGCACAGAAAGATCTTCTGGAGTGAGATAGTATCTTCTGTTCAAAAAACTTCAGATTTATCTATTTCTTGGCTGAAGTAATAAGCAGAAATAGTAAGAAAAATTTCTAATAGTTACAGTTTCAAACATTAATTACCTTAAATACAAACTATGGCATACTGCATGGGTTCTGCTTGGCTTTACAATAAAAGAGTTGAGTATCACATTTTGGCTAATTATCTAATTAAACACTTGCACTCAGAGCGCCAAACATAGACTCCTTAACAAAGATTTTCATAGACATGGAGACATGATTCATCACTGCACAGCCCATAGCTATGAGAAATCTGTTATAAAGTTACCAAATATAATTAGCCACACATACTAGCAATGATATCTACACCCATTATATCTATAGATGCAGCAAAGTAATGACAGATCAGCAGCCACTTTGAAGGCTCACTAAATGATGAAAAGATGCAGGTTAGCATCCAATTCGTAATAAAAAAGGGAATGAGCTCTGAGAGCTATTTGAAGATTAGTGGGAATTAGGCATGTCCATACTTTCAGAAGATGCCTATCCACACCTTTATACACAAACACATTATTACCAATCTGGTTCCGGATGTGATTTAGTATCCACCAACTTAATTAAAATATGAATTATAGTGAGCAATCTCTACCAGTTTTTTAGTAAAATTAAATGAAACAGTAATATTAATGATTGGTTAACGATCACAATTCTGTAGATAAACATATTAAGTACTTAGTACATGACAAAGATAGTAGGAAAGCTCTGGACATGACCAGGCCTGTGCTCTGCCCATTCACACTACAGGGTTGAGAGTAATTAGGGTCACACTAGGTGTCGTACAGAGCCCTAAACAGCACCTGGTTCTTTTTTCCCAGAGTTGGGGTTTCTTCTTTGTTTCAAGGTTTTTGAACATCAATAAAGCTACAGAATAATCAAGGAACTGGAGGAAGAACACCTCTAAATACTAATTCCAGCTCATCCACATTTAGGTTGCCTAGTAGACAGTATGGAGCAAAACTGAACATCAGCATGGCTTTTTTGAGTTCCTAAAGATGGTTTAACCTGACAGCTAATTCCATCAGTAGCACAGAGGGAGCATACGTCACATGTCATGAGTATGGCAGAAATGAGGAATTTTGGCAGCAGCAGTCCAGCCAAATCTCCTCCTGAATAATGGCCACAAAGGACACAATCAATCTGACACAGGTAGATCACCCTTGGAGTTACCTTAATTTACGCTAAAACAAAATTGATGCCAACCTATTGCAGAATTTGTCAAAAGAGAATTGCAGCATCAACTGTTTCAAAGTGCCATAAAGACTGATTTTATTTAATAAAAAAGAGCTCAGCTTACCATTGTCATTTCTAATGGGCCTTCTAGCACAAAGCTCATTGGAAATGTGGGTATTCTTTTAAAAGTAAGTATTCTTAATTATGGATATTTAATATAAAATTTCATACTGACATGTGGATTTAAACTTGCAGGAAAGATGCTACAGCCATTTTATCCTTGTTTCTATTAACTGTATAACAACCATGAAATAGGTAAAGAAGATGACATGGAAGAAAAACAATAAAATGGGAGTAAAACACTCTCAAACTGAAGAAAACTTCTTGACTCTTGTTATTCTTCTCTTTGAAGTATCCATGCAGTAATTTAGAACGGAGTGCAGCCTCACAAACTGAAAAGAATAGAGGGCAAATCAGGGCTATTTCAGGGATTCAGATCGAATGTTGATCTATTTAAACACGCTATAACCCAAAGAGGAGGGTTTTCTTCAATGTCATCTTATTACACAGCAAGGGAGGAAAACAGACAGTTCAATCACAAAATCATAATGCTTAAGCAGCATGAAATCATAAAGCTAGCAACAAAACAGGTGAAGCATGCTACATTTATGATTCATATGCTTCCTTTCACCCCAGCACAGTATTGGTTTACTGATAGCCCTAAATGGCCAGTCCCTGCTGGTCTCTCCAGCACAAGAGGAGTGAGCAGTATTATCCTTTTGGGTGTACTTACTGTACTGCACTCCATCATATAAAAATAATGCACATGAATAGTTAAACTGTTTATCCAACTGTACACATAGGTTACAAGCTACCATAAATAGGGTTGTTGTTCAGACATGTACATAAAGCTCAATGCATACAAATAATCTTTACTGTCGCATTCTAGATCCATTGAAATTGGTATACGGCTACAATATAATTTGGTAATTTTACTTTGCTACAGACATCCCAATTCTCTTAAAAATTGATGTGAACTAAAATAACAAATTATTTGCAAAATCATATCTATAAAAGAAAGTCTAAATGTGGACTTTCTTTGATTATTCAGTTTTCTCATAATTTTTTTCAAATCTTATGTGATTTTGAGATCACTGGTGTTGATATTCTCAAGCACTTGGGGGGCAAGCACATCTTGAAAGAGGTGTCTCCTTAAGATTTACTTGAGTATAAATCCAGAGTAAGAACAATTCAGAGAAAACTCTCAACTATCTTGTGCCTCCATGTGGTGAAATAGTCATTTCCAGCTAAGATACTAAACTGAAATTAGAACATCACAAAATCAACTGGGACATTTCCCCTCTGCACTAGAGCTAGACTCAACATAGAGATGAGGAGGGAATGGAAAGGACAGCTTTGCTTACCTCACATAGACTGAAGGCTTCTTCAGTCTCTGCTGCAACTCATTTGGGTGAGTAAGGAATTAACTTGCAGAATTCAGCCCATCTTTTATTATCACAGATCTTCCTGATACAAGTCAATTCCTAACAAAAGGATAATATTTTCTGGAGTGACTAAATAATCAAAGAGAAGTGAACTAGGCTCCTAAATGCCTTTTTACAAATTTTAACCATATGTCTCATACACTGACGTGTTCATTACCAGGTAAACACACCTGCTATACTGCCATCTGTTGTCAACCAATAATCCATAGTATCAACAAAATTTCTAAATTGCTTTCAAGATAACATCATTGTTCTCAAAAAATTATGTGAACCAACTTTTCCTATATAACATGAATGTAATAAAGATTTCTTATTCGAGATGTACTTACAAAATACTTTATCCTAGCATATGAAACTTGTTGCAGTCAAAAAAAAAAAGTAAAATTAATAAGGGAGGAATTAATGGAATATTTATTTGCTACTGGTATTTGCATTTCATTTCCTGAATGCTAGTTCTGAGAACACCTTTTAGTATTTTCTACCTTTGTCCTCAAGTAAGACTCAATCAAAGATTCTTAAGTTTCTCTTTCCAGCCAGAAGATGGAGTCACTGTTTCCTTAGACAGATCTTCATCACCCATACTACTATCCTGTCTAGTTACATCCTACAGCTATGTCAGCTTCCAACCAGGTAAATGTTAATAACCACATTAAAAGTTATAAATTATTCAGAATTTTGAGATATTGATCCTGCACAGCACAATACTGTTGACTCAGTCAAAAGTCTACTTTATCAGCTTATGGCAAATCTTTCTAGAATATATCGGGGGGGCGGCGGTGCTTATGAATTACTTCTATTATTCTAGTTAGTATCTTTCCAGTCACAATCTTCACCTGAAGGTTTTTGACTGAATTTCCTGCCCTGGCTCAGTGAAATTTCCACAGGAATAGAGGCAGTCTTCACATATAGTTTGCTGATCACTCTTCTTGGGAAGAAGTGATTGCAGCATAGCTTGTCAGAGAACTGGCAATTTTGGAATAGGAACTTGCTTACTAATGTTATATCTATAGCAAATTAATATCAAAGAGTACATCACACAAGAAGCAGTGTTAGAAAGAGCAGATAACTAGCCACAGAGAATTTATGGTTACGTGTTCTTCACATACAGGTGTACCAAGGAAATGAACATACTCCTACCAAACAACTTGAAAATAAGACTAGAAAATCAACATGAGAGCTTACATCAACAGCTCGGATTATAAATAAGCCACCAATTAACAACATACTACTAGTACTTCCTGAAATGGCTGATCAGTAGTAAAAAGCTGGTTCATGAGCTACAGATATCACAAAAAGACAAACTGAAGAGACGAATGCAAAAAAGATTACAAGTAGCTGACACTACTGGAGTTCTGCACATACTCACCACAGTGACCGAAAACTTCTGTTTTAAAAGGCTTAACATGAAAAGCAATTTATCAACCACACCACTAAGTTTGACTTCCACAACACTGTAAGCAGATTACAGGTATTCTGAAATTAACCACAGTTTTAATTTGTAATCATAAGCAAGTATTTCAGCAGTCATACATTACCTGACTACACCTGTAGCTGACATAACAGTATTCCCTGGCTATCTACTGTTGAATTTGCGCCCTGTCTGGCATCTACAAAATAGAGAAACCTAAAAAATGAGGGTTACCCTTGCCTTCTGGATTAGCTGCAAAGGTGGAATCCATTTTTCTCCTTTAAAGCATAGAAAGCAAACCACCACCCAGAATTCAAACAAATGTGTCAGTGAGCACTCAGGAATGTATCACCATAGATACCCAACCTGTCAATATGAGAAAAATGTTTTGTAACTACTCCGTGAAGTTAGCGTGATCACTTGTAAGTTCCAAAAAGGGGAAAGGGGAAAACTATTACTTTTCATTTCCTCATGGTTTTAATTTAGACAAGTCTGCAGAACATTTATGCATAGTAAGACACAAATTCCTACAACCGAATACATTGTTCTCTCCATTTTTTCTTAAAAGTACAATAGAATAAACTCTTACATACATAACAAAATGTATTTGCTCAGTTATCAGGTATTTGTTTATAAAGTTTTCACAGTTACCTAACAGGTTCAAGTTTAATTCACAAAAGATTAATAATTTAGCTTCTGAAACTTTGTGTTACTTCCCATAAAAGACATTCACCCACATCTACAGTTCAAAAGGTTTAATCTTTTATTGCAGCATTACCAAGGGTCACGATGATAAGTCCAGCCAAGTTAGGAAAACAGCACTGCTATTAATTATTATTATTTACAGTACATAGTAGTAAATTAATTGGGCAATAAAAGGTATTGCTATGATTTATCAGAGTATTAAAAACTCATTCACTGGATTTTTTTTCCTACAGAACTACTGCATTCAGTATTATAAAGCAAGCTTTTTACCATTTTATTTTAATTAGCTGAGCCAGTTTTGGAGAAAGTAAAATGGAATTCTTGTGAATGTTAGTGAGAAGAGAGTAGAAGTTATGTTATCATTAGAAAAACAAAAATTTAGGGTAAATATTATAAGAAGATTTCCTTCATCTTACATTTATGCAACTGCAGAAAATCCACCAAAAAGATTGTTCAGGAAGTCCAACATCTGGGAAACTTAAAGAAAACCTGGACAAAAGACAAGAAATACGAAGTCCAGCTTTAACAAAACGACTGGTAACCAGATAGGTTTTTTTCATTATTACTTTTTATAATTTATGAAAAAGTATTAACCGACAATGACATTGCATTTGAGTGTCAAAAATCAAGCCTATTTCTGCTTCATCACCACTCTTTTAGAGAACTTTTCAGATATAAGCCATCTCTATTAAAATGGAAAAATGTAACTAACATCTGGCAAACCTTTAGATAGTAACATGCTCACTATTATTGTACAAAAAATTAATGAACTATTTTCCATTTCTTATCATTAATACTGTTTTTGGAACTACTACATTTGTGCTAAAACTGCTAAAGCAGCCAATATGGTACAGAGATGTAAAGACCTGAATTACTGAGCTCAGCACTTTTGCCTGCATGTACAATGCTCCCAAATACATTATGTGTAAGAAAAGAATGTATTATTGCATAACATTCTTAATTGCATCGCTCCCTGCAGGACTCCATCAAAACACGGTATGTTGTATCTTTATAAAAAATATTATGTAGAAGGAATTTAGAAAAGCAGAGAGCTAGTAAACAGATAGCCATTGCACATAGAGTTACAATGCGTTATGTGTTTAATAACCTAAATTTTTCAGTAGACAGTGCAGATTTTTAGTAAACCCAAATGGACATTAACTCCACATGCTTATATGTAGCACGACCTTTACCTGCTCTTATAAAGAAGATAAGCTATTAGCCCTAATTACAGATACTGTTTCCATGCTCACAAATACTGTCTAAATATTCCTTCAGTTAAAGACATATTTAGAGTTCATTGCTTTCCAGATCCAAAGTTATTTAAAAGTTGGAGAAGAGGGAGGTTTTCTGAACTAGGCTTCCAGGGGAAGTGGGTAAGTTTGTTCTCTGAAAGCACATTATCAGTGTGCTTCCTGGGGGAGAGGAACAAAAGAACATGGTACGTGAAGGGCATCTTCCTGAATGGCTTCCCAAGACTGCTGTGGGGACATCATCTCTCGTTCTGATAATTTGCCAAAGGTCTATGCTATTTAGAACATGCATATGTAGAAAAAGAAAAAAATTATTAAAAAAAAAAAATTCTGACCGGCAGATAAAGTGGATCCTTGGGATTTGTGTGCAAAACCACAGAGACAAACTTTTGTATCCCCTAGTATAGGAAGGTTTCTTTTCATTTCCATGACAGCAATTGGGAACAAGCCCTTGTTCAATGCTTACAGGAGGATTACTTCACAGTTTTCCTATCACTTTCTTCGTCACCCTTGAAGCAGGTGGGGACAATCCAAACAGCATATTTGCAGTGGTCAAAATGGTGTAGTGTGAATCTATGGCTGTTGTGAAGCAGTTCCTTCAAATGTCATACTATCAAACACCTTTTAAGTTGGTTTCCCTTTGAAAACTCTAGCTTGGGCAGAAGGGAGAGCAAAGGAGGTGGTAAAGAAGAGACTAGAATGGAGATGCTGATGGTTAGATTTGTATTGACCCTCCCAAGGTTTCTACTGACATTCAGTGGAAGCCTTTCCACCGTACTGTCTGCTCACCCACCTACTGTCCTTAATACAAGATTTTATTACAGTATATCAGATGGAGAGTGCTTGTAAAAGCATCTGATTTTATCTCAGTCAATGCAGAAAAAAGCCCTCATTCTCATGGTGCTGATCTAGAAAAAAGTATGTCAGCCTTGTTAGGAATTTTATGGAATCATAAAAATGTCACTGCACCTTCCCAGACAAAAAATAAGCTCATTAATATCAGTGGCAGTCTTACATGAATAAAGAAATTAAGAGATTATTAGTACAAAGCTAATTAGTACACTGTGTTGTGTGTCCGTGTCCAGGTTTTCTTGGGGGTGGCTGCAGGACTGGCCTCTGTGAGGGGAGGTCGGGGCTGCCACGCGCCAAAACACAGCCGGTTTCAGCTGGAGCTGAGCCCATCAGCGACGCTGGTGGCACCTCTGTGGAAACGTATTTGAGAAAGGGCAAAACGCTGCCCAGCAGCAAGGGGGAGTGTGAGGAAAAGTGTGAGGAACAGCCCTGGAAGCACCGAGCTAGGAGGAGATGTGGGGTGGAAGAGATGCTCCAGGGGCCGGAGCAGGGATTCCCCTGCAGCCTGTGGGGAGACCACGGGGTAGCACCCAAACTGCAGCCTGTGGAGGGCCCCATGCTGGAGAAGGCAGGTATTTCCTGAAGGAACTGCTGCCCGTGGAGAGACCCACACTGAAGCAGGGGAAAAGTGCGAGGAGGAAGGAGCAGCAGAGAGGAACTGTTATCGACTGACCACAACCTGCCATTCCCAAACCCCTGCCCTGGTTGGGGCTGGGGTGGGTAGAGGAGTCGGGAAGGAAGGGGTGAAGTTGAGCCTGGGAAGAAGAGGAGGGGAGGGTAGGAAGGTGTCATTTTAATTTTGTCTTTGTTTCTCACCATTCAAATCTATTTTGTTTGGCAATAAATTAAATCAATTTTCCCCAAGTCAAGTCTGATTTGCCCATGCCGGTAATTGGTAAGTGATCTCCCAGTCTTTATCTTGACCCCTGAGCTTTTTCATCTTATTTTCTCCCTGTCCTGTGGAGGAGGGAGATAAGAGAGCAGCTGGGTGTGCAGCTGGCTGCAGTCCAAGGTCAACCCACCACATCCCCAGGCTGATGAACACTATTGACTTGCAGTTGAGGGGGGAACATGACAAAAAAGGAGGGAAAGTTAAACGCGGTAAATATAAAAAGAGGGGAATATTAGATTTATTTGAAATCTTATCCCTACCTGGATTATTATTGACTTTAAGTTCTGCAGTCAGTCTCTGATATATTTGGATATTTTGATCACACATTCATATTGCCAATATTTATTTTGGTGACACATTTGGGCCTTTGTACTCACTTAGTTCTATTCTCAGCACACAACTGGAACCCTAAATATAGTCCTAGTCTGTCTGTCTGTATCATGCTGTGTAGCTACAACAGGCATGCTTTACTGTAGTAACCCTTTCTCCTACTCTCAAATTGTGTAAGCACTTGGAAGGATCTGTATCTACAAATACCTAATTTATTTTATTACGTCAAAT
>NW_008824401.1:4148439-4158883 GCF_000699105.1 Pygoscelis adeliae | reverse complement strand
TTGGGAAGGCTACATAAAGAAACATGCTTTCTAACAAACATTATATTCATCTGACAAGGATTATCTATAAAACAAAAAAAGTAAACTAATAAAATACTTTAAAAAAACACAGTATTTTCAGGAGATATATGCTGAATACACATTATGACACCTTCAGTACACTATACTTTTACACATATCTTTTCCTGAGATGTATTTAGTATCCGTGAAATTTATTATCAATTAGCCTCCACTTGCACTAAATTTCTTCCACTATTACACAGTTAATTTCTGGTTACAAGCTCTGCTGATGCTACTTTTAATGCCAGGCCCACCATTTTCTCCAACATATTGAAAAGTGACCTTTTTTTTTTTCCAGACAGCTTCCCCCCTTCCCCACCAATTTCACACTTCCATGTCTCCTTTCCTTAAGTAACCATAAAATTCAACCAAGAATGTTCAGTAAACTTCTTGTCCATCAGTAATGACACTCCTGACTGGCTACTAAAGAGTACCAGTCTTGTTCTTACACACTCGATTTGTATAGCAGTTGTGATACTGATCTAACGGTCCACAAAAACACAGCTTTCAATGGTTACAATAATTGAGCAAAACACATCCATTCTGAAATTATTAATACTATCACAGGGAGATTAATTTCCTTTTAATGTTCTTCTATCAGGAACTCTACTTTGACTCATTGATGTCACAAAACAAATTAGTAGCCAAGCAGTATGATATTAAAATCGGACATTGTTCTGCCGCTGATATCAAACAATAAAGTAGCAGATGGCTTTTTTTTAGAAATGGCTTTCATGTCAGAGTAAAAGGCTGCACAAACCAAAATTATTTCTTTTTCTGGAAGTTGTTCTTGTTTGGTTGCATATCTGGATCAAGATCTTCAATGTATGAAAAGACTATATTATACGATAAAAGGTCAAACATTCAATGGTATACAGATTATAAGAGATTTCAGAACCTTTATGTTTTGGCTCTTTAGCTTCAAAGTGGCAATAAAACATAACACTTGGTGAAAAAACAAACACCAACCAACTTGTATGTACTTTTGGACAAAATATTTGCCGAACATTCCATTTTAATAACATTGTCTTTTTATATACAAAATTTACTTATAACACATGCTACACTTGCTCTGAAAGGAATTATCCCTTCATAATTAATTAAAAGCAATGATATTTACACTGACATCAAAACTGGGTTTGTAAGATCAAGCATTAGTGTTCCAATGTTCTTCATTTCTACACCAAGCCTGAACTTGCTTCTCCAGTGAATTAAAGACAAATGTTAAGGATTTTGTCATTTGTTTCAATGGGAGGTAAATGTGATTCAGTGTCTTCCTTCAAAGGTGTCTTCCTGTGATCCTACCAATGTCATAAGGACACATTCTACCTCTCTCCATTCAGCATAGCTACTCTTTTCAGAAATTAAGTCACGGTATTTGAATACCCAGGCTTAGGGACAAGTTTCTTTGTTGAGGAACAGACCAACCCATAGCTGATACATTTCCTCCTACGACTGCTGGTAAGCATATATACTGTCAGGAGGAGTAAAAGGCTATTTAATAAAACAATGTTGTCTATGACTACTTTTAAATGAATGAATTAAACAAAGCACAAAGGTTTGTTTCATGTTGTGTTTAACACTGAAAGACAGGTAACTAAATGCAGGTTTTACGGAGCTATACTTGCCCACCAGCAGATGGCTGGAACATCAGATACAGCAGAATCTTTGCATTTCAATTGCACAGATGAGGACAGCATATGTAACACATTTCCTGTACATGGTCAATTCTATAGCTATAGCTTCATATAATACAGTTTCCAGCAGCTTAGGAAAATGCGCAAAATAGGGCCACTTACTTTGATCTGATCCCATGGGAATAGGAAGGAAAGAGCAGGCAAATATACTCACATTTTTAGTCAAAACAGAAGAGTCAAAATATAGAAACTAAAGAAATCCATAGAATCTCTAGAAAGGAATAATACTTCATTACTTCCTAAAAAAACACCTCAGCAGAGAAACATGAGATGCTGCTAAGTGGATTAGCTTCAATACAAATCCTATTGAACAGAACAGGCCTTCTAACAACTTGCAATTTGCATTTCTCCATGGAGGACTGGTGATTAGTTTTGCGTTAATTGCAGCAACCTGTTAATACTATCCCAGCCAGGTTTCACTGGCAACCAGAATCACTTTTTTCATTATCAATTCTTATTAGTTGTTGTCTGTATTTAATGTTAACATATCGGTCAAATTGAGTTTTCCTGTTACTCTCATTAATACAGGATCTTTTGAAAGCTTGGACTAATGAAGGAGGTTTGGGCGGGCTGGAGAGGATTAGCCACAGTTTGTATTATCTGTCTTTGAGAAAGTATCTGTACTTGGGTTTTTTCAGTCTTGTAAACTCTGTGCCATGATATGACCTTTTAATATTCCCACTTGTCAAAAGGTAGACTCTTAAATTCACTTAGAAGAGCGAAAACATTACAAGTAAGTTAATAACACAAAACCCAGATATTTTTAGAAAGTGCTGCATATCCAAGGATTTTCTCTTTTGAGCAAAATGTTTAACAAATTCATATCACTTTTTGTATATTCATTTCCAATTTTAACAAAATCCTTTGAAGAAATAAGTGTCCAGACATGCACAAACACAGGATAAATTTTCAAGTTATTTTTCTGAGTTGCTGTGTCCCTTTCTCTTCCACCCCACAAAACACCCCAAAAATTGTATTCACCTTCATTTTTAATGTAAATGATGTTTAGAATATATCATGTTTAATATAGTGGAAGCTTTTAATAAGGCTAAACTAACAACGAGATCCCGTTTTCAGAGTTAAAAGATCCATTTCTTTTCAAATTAAATGAATGACCAGTAAACTTGTAGGCACAGAAAATGCATTCTGTATTCACTGTAATAGTGAAATAATTGGCTTTGCCAGCAACAGACCAAGTACTCTATTTTATGTAGAAAAGGACGTGGTTTGCTTAGTTAGCTTGGAAATAAAGTCAGTGAAAAAGAGTGGAAGCTTTCAAAACACAGAGAAGCACAACTTAGTGCTGTTTTCCCATAAAGCTGCAGAATGCAGGTCCCTTTCAGCTGTTAAAAGATTGAAGAATGACTTGGAGTAGAACAATAATGTCAGAAGAACGGGGAAGTGCACACTAGACAGCCATAAGAACTTCATTTGACTTGTATTGGCAATTGATTTAAATGGAATTGCAACTACCCATCAAGGTCAAGAGTGCTTTTTTGACATTAGGGACCTCTGTGTCAACTGTAAATGTACAATGGTCATCTATTTTTTACAAACATGTTCAAATCATTATAAATCATGTTTTAGAATGATTGTTTTAATGTTCTAGGTAATGTGATTTTACCAAACATTGCTAACTGAACAGTTTGCAATATATTCTTTGCTATACAAATTATTCCACAAAATAATAAAATACCCTTTATCAGACACTACGCAGCTTAACTGAAAGAGACAGATCACACCAGGTACCTTCCATTTCACTATAGCAATGGTACGTTTAAGACAGCAATGTTGTGATTGCAGGACAACAAGGTCTTACAACAAGGTCTCGCTTAACATTAGTGCACAAACATTAGGCAAATGTTAAACTAACACTTTAATAAATCCTAAAATACTGGCTCCAGGTCAAAATCTCTGGAATATTCTGCAACATCTATAATAGATTCTTCTCCCACTGAAGTTGAGGACAACCTGTTTATCTGAATTTTGCATACTTACAAAGAGCCCCCACTGTGACCACAGTGACAACTGTAATTTTTTTTATTTCTCCAACAAAATGTGTGTTTATGGTGCTCTAAAGACAAATAAAAAGCACATCTCTGCTTTTGAGATACTGATAATCTAGGTTCCTGACCTACAGAGATGAGGGGTACCCTCTAAACCTCATTTCTATATATTTCTAAGAAATTACATTAGTTTCCTTGTTAACTATGTTCAGCTCATATATATTGTTGCCTTACTTCTGTTTCTGAGGTAAATATATTTTGATGATAAAGAGCCATAAGGTTAAAATCAGAAAGAAAGAAGAAAGAGGATCACAGTGAATCACATTCCTCACAGGAATACTGTTGTTACCTCAGTTGTTCTGCTTCTTTGCCACTCACTGCATTCATACCTTTGGAAATTTTGTAAAATCATAGAAACCAGCTTAAGAAACAGCAAAGTGTGACAAAGAGAAAACTACAGTACAGATCAGAAGAAGTAAAAGACCAGATCTATGTCTTAGTGAAGTAATAGTATTTGTATTGGCTTTAGTAACCACTGGCATGGCCCAAATAGCATTCATGTGTTGTAATCTCCATTTGGCTTGTAGTTTGTGATTCTCTATCTGCTTTTTAAATCTAATAACACATCATTCTGAAGCTGTAATTCAACTTATATTTATATTTTTGTTTATAAACTTGTTTATATACTTCTGTACTTGTTTATATGTAATATTCTTATTTCATGAGGAATTGAAATAGTTGTCAAGGTACAATTGGTCAACAGACAAAACAAGTGAAACCTGGGTAAAGAATAGAAGGGTCAACAGGTCTAAATATCATAACTTAGTATAAACCTAAAACTTAAATAAACAATATAACATTATTTTTCATTAAATTACCACTGAATTATTTTAACTATTACATAAGCTATCTTTAATCAGTTATTGGGACTCCTTTAGCAGCAGTTACATAAAGGGTTTCCTTCAAATCAGTTTTTAATTGATGTATAAACACATCACTAACATTTTTCTGCATTTGTTAGGGTAACTACTTTTGAATGGTTTGTTTCTTCAACATCATTAAGTTGTATAATAAATACCTCTTTTGACTTCTAGTCAAAAGAGATATTTATTCTTTTGACTTCTAGTCAAAAGACTAGAAGTCAAAAGACTAACTTGTGGTAGTCTGGCAGAACAGCGATACCTGAGCAGCAATGCAACCCACACGGCAAGATCATTGTGGAGTATTACTACACACCAACCGACTTCCCAGCCAGAAGTTGTTTTAGAAGTTTGTAAAAACACGTGCTTTTAACCTTTTCTTCCAGTACCTCCTGTCTTGACTAATTAGCTAATAATTTAGTAACCTAATAATAATTGACAACATAGAAATGCATAATAACCATGTGCTGAAAACTGACATGAGCAATATCATATCACCCAATATACTGGCTTTCATACAACTATTTCATTACCTGCAAGCTTCGTGGTAATGAATATGCTATTAAAAGGGGTTTTTTAATTTTCATGTTTCTCATGTTGTAATTCTCCAATAAATTTCTCTGACTTCCAACATAAATAAGTTTCATTATTCCTCATTATTAAAAGAAACAAACACATTCTCCTTCACTGAAAGGGTGTCGTATAATTAGATGACCTTCCTACATAAAATCATGAATGAAAAAGGACCTGACAACTTGCTGGAAAATATTTAATCAGACATTAGGACATTAAATATAGTTAGTCAAGACACAAGACATTATTGTACTAACAAATGCTTTCAGAAACAGTCTTTTCCAATACAAGAGATCAAAACAGACTTTAGTTTTACTACACCATTAGACAAGTCCCAGCTTTCCAACAATTTATGACCGATTTCTTCATTTGGTTGCTTTAAACATGCTTTTAAAACATACTTGATAACTAGTAAAAATTGTATACAATGCAAATGACATTTCAGATAAGTTTTATTGACTTAATGCTTTGCTAATAAAATTATAACAATCAGTATTATTTTGATTTATTGCAAATTTTACTTTCACCTTTAATGGACTTGGTGTATGGCAGAATTGAATGTAATGCTGCTGCCACCTCAAGGTCACTACAGAAAAGTGTGATGGTTCATTTTGGTCTACTCATACCTAATAAACAGTAGCAAGATTCAATAACTAAGAATGAACGGACCTCTTTTTTTTCATGTAGTTGTTTGATGCTCACTGTGTGCAGATTCCACATGCATATTTGCAATGAAAATATAATTTTATGTCTCTGTTTACATGGAAGTGCATACACATGCACCTGCAGACCTGCAGGCACACACAGTGCTAAGGCTTAAAGCAAAAAATCTTTGGATGTCAAGGAATGTTCATAAAGTGAGCCAAACCATGAAGTCCTATTGTTACACAAACTCGTGAACAAGAATTTGACTTAGTAAAATTGAAAAGGGAATTAAAAATTTGGTCCAGCACCTTTCCAGGGTCTTTGTTTGTTGCTTTTTTAAACTTTCAGATGAAAACCACAGTAGGATGGAGAACTCCAGTTTGTCACATTTATGTTAGTATTTTAATATATATTTTGAGGGAACAAGTGCACAATACGTTCCATAGCACAGATAGGAAAGTTGTGTAAATTTTCTTATTTAAGGTTTTAGAGACCAAATAAATCTTTTAATGAAGAAAACCGGAACAATGTATTTACTGGGTACTATGAAACATCTGCAGTGTTGTGTTTGTATGGATGCTCAGAAATTATGTAAGTTTTTACTCCTAAAAGTTCTACAGGAACATAACAGAAGCCTCACACCATCATACACATGACAAATATGTGGTCAGCTATATAAATTTTGCAAAATTTATCAAGGTTAGGTTAACATGACTGCTACACTGAACTTATCTGAAAAATGTCACACTCTATAATTACAATCTACTGCTTAAAACCCATCTCAAGCACCTATATGCTTGATTAAAAAACCCTACCTAATCCCATTTGGCAAAAAACAGATTGCACTTCAAGTAAAAAAGTCGGCAGGAGGAGATCAATCTATGGAACATAAGGAAAGTTGCCAGGACTAGTCAGAGCATTCACTGAAGGACAGAGGACTGGTCCACAATTCCCTTTAATGATATGAGAAGTACTCAAAAGCACTTGTTATTTTTTGGTTTAACTTATCCAGTTTCCATGCTGAGCAGGAAACCTTAATACCTTTATTCTGGCCTATATTGGTAATTGATACTGAAATTAAGTCATGGATATACCAGAGTTTCACACCTGACTGGATTTACAAATTTTTGGTGGTACTTTATCCTTTGGGAGTTAGCATGTAGTATATACTCTAGAAGTTCCTTCTTGCACCAGAAATTAGTGTATTTTAGTCTACGATGACTGATTTAACAAGGAGGAAAAAAGTAATGCCTTTTAACTACAACTGTAAAAAAAAAATAGCAATTAAATCTATTACAGGAATATTAGCTATATTAGAACTCCAGGGAGTCCAATTCTTTTTAGGGGATCTCCTTTTACATGTGAAATATTAATTTATGTAATGTAGGCTCTGATTCCACTCTTATTGCAGCTTATCATTCACAAATGAATTCTCTTGAATGTGTAAAACACACACCGAGGACAGTCACTGGGGCCTATATGAATGGCAAATGTAACAACTGGGATCAGTTTGTACCTGCTATAATGCAACACTTCACGTACAGCTAATTTCTCTTAAGAATGCAAAGGACACGTCTGTATTTTCACTGACTGTAACAAGAAAAAAAGAGTGGTAGATTGCTGTTGTTGTAGGAGTCTTTTGTGCATATGACTCCCCTTGCCACAACTGCCAGTAATAAATCACATTCTACACTCCCTTAATTGGATTACATACCTAAGAAAGCACTGTTTGGAGTAAGAGCTGGCAAAAATATCAGTATCTATGCAAAGTAATAAAGAGGGAAAATAATAATGGACATTAAAAGATAGTCCATCATGTGGCAAGTCTCTATGAACTGCCTTGATATTTTCTGTATAGCTAAATAATTTTTGTCCCTATTCTAAGTGGAGCTTCCCCATGGCCAATTCAGCAGTAAAAACCAATCCAAACTTTCCTTAAGATTTTCACTAACTTACAACAGATCTGTCCTCAATACATGTACACAGACCACATTGCCTTTATACTAATACAGACATAAGAAAACTGCATATTCTAAGAGCTAGGAGAAGCCCTGGGTCTTTTGAAGACAACAGCAAAACACCTCTTAAGAATCACACCTACTAATTTATCATTTAAAAAAAAAAAAAAAAAAAGATGGCAGTAGGGTCCAGTTGTCACTGACCAGTGGGCAATACCATTCCCACAACTGTAGAGAACTTTAAACTGGTAAAGGGACAGGCTAACTGGAAAGCTAGATTCTGTTGACTCTCAGAGGCTTTCACTGCCCTAGCTCACTGTAGAATTGAGTCCAAAGAAGCAACAAATGGTAGCTCATCCCCTAACAATTTCTCCTGCAGTGCCCTGATTTCAGAGGATCCAATGCTCTTGATTCCATGTTTTGCCTCAAAATATAATTAAGTAGAATATGGCATGGTTTGGCTGTTTTTTAAATGTACTTTTTCAAAGGCAGGAGAACACTGGTGTTTGAAGCATTTCTTCAAGTCATAATGCATCCTACTACCTTCAGTCACCATTGCAAACCCACTCCGTTTCAATACAGAATCATAAAATGACAGTGTTATATAGGCAAAAATATAATTAAAGGAATCGTTAGTTATTTTTTTAAGAATTTTATAAATCTTTCTGTCCTGTTTCTTCCTTCCTCCAGTCCTATTCACACTCAAAATACAGCTCAGATTTATCCTCTTCTGCTTTACACTCACTGCAGACCTTCCAATGAGAGACAATATGTCCATTGTGATACTTTGACCAAGTCTGTAAAAATTATCTACTGACATACTAACAGTAGTTAAGGACATGATTTTTATGTAAGCTTTAATATAGAATGCAGTTATAATTATGTTTTGCCAATATCACTGACAGAAACAAGCTTTCACTTACTTCACAGATGAAACCAGCAGATACAGCAGTTGTGAAAATAATTGTTATGCCAGTATAACTTCTATATGAAAAAGCTTCTGTTGGTATAGGTGTGTCATGGTTTAATCCCAGTTGGCAACCAAGCACCACGCAGCCGCTCGCTCACACTCCCCCCCTAGTGGGATGGGGAAGAGAATCGGAAAAGCAAAAGCAAGAAAACTCATGGGTTGAGATAAGAACAGTTTAATAATTGAAATAAAATAATAATAAGTTATTGTAATGAAAACAACAACAGAGAGGAACAAAATCGAGGAAAAACAAGTCATGCAATTGCTCACCACTCGCCGACCAATGCCCAGCCAGTCCCTGAGCAGTGGTCACCACCCCCTGGCCAACTCCCCCCAGTTTATGTACTGAGCATGACGTCCCATGGTATGGAATGTCCCTTGGGCCAGTTGGGGTCAGCTGTCCTGGCTGTGCCCCCTCCCAGCTTCTTGTGCCCCTCCTCACTTGCAGAGCATGGGAAGCTGAAAAGTCCTTGACTTAGTATAAGCACTGCTTAGCAACAACTAAAACATCAGTGTGTTATCAACATTGTTCTCAACCTAAATCCAAAACCCAGCACTATGCCAGCTACTAGGAAGAAAATTAACTTGATCCCAGCCGAAACCAGGACAGTATCCACCCCTTATTCTATACCATCTACATCATGCCCAGGTCCCCCACTTTCCAATACCTTCCCATTAATTACCACCGCTTTTATATACACGGAGATATCATTCCCTCAGTCTATGGGCCATCCCTATAAAATGTCCATTGGGTTCATTTAGTCCATGACTTTGGGCTCCATCTGTCATAACAGTCCTTCAGGGCAGGAGAAATGGTGCGTGGTGTTGGACTGTTGCATGCTGAAGCCAGTTTTGGTCCCATCACCACTGCACTTTGCTTCATTTCACCAAAGTTCATTCTTCATTGATCTAGGTGATTCTTACTGTAATACCATTGATATGGCATATAACAACTATAGTAGTGATGACATACAGTATTATATAGCAACTAACATCCTACAGCTCAAATAATTGGCTATTTCCACCCAAAATCAAATCCCCTTGAGGTACACATCAGAATTCCCCATCCTCCCGCATCACCCACCAAGTGCACCCAGGTCCTTGAGCAAAAGCAATCCCAAGCAATCTGCCTTTGCCCGAGGCAGAAATAACCCAGACTGTCTTCTCCAGCATATTTTTATGTGCGCTACAGGGACTTTATTCCCATCTACAGCACATGAAAGTTTTGACTGGGCAGGGCCAGCCTGACTGGCAGATCCCCTAGTGTTGACTAACCAGGTGGCCTTTGCTAAATGTGTGTCCCGATGTTTAAATGTCCCACCACCCATTGCTCTCAGTGTAGTCTTTAACAGCCCATCGTATCGTTCAATTTTCCCAGAGTCTGGTGCATGATAGGGGATGTGATACACCCACTCAATGCCGTGCTCTTGGGCCCAGGTGCCTATGAGGTTGTTTCGGAAATGAGTCCCGTTGTGTGACTCAATACTTTCTGGGGTGCCATGTCGCCATAGGACTTGCTTTTCAAGGCACAGGATAGTGTTCCGGGAGGTGGCACAGGGCACGGGATATGTTTCCAGCCATCCGGTGGTTGCCTCCACCATTGTAAGCACATGGC
>NW_008824401.1:4139842-4146937 GCF_000699105.1 Pygoscelis adeliae | reverse complement strand
CGGCAGCGTGCCTTCGGGCAGCCCACGATAGTCTACTGTTAGTCTCCACTCTCCATTAGACTTTCACACCGGCCATATAGGACTGTTAAAGGGTGAGCGAGTCTTGCTGATCACTCCTTGGCTCTCCAGTCCACGAATCAGCTTATGGATGGGAATCAGGGAGCCTCGGTTGGTGCGATATTGCCGCCAGTGCACCACTGCGGTAGCGATTGGCACCAGTTGTTCTTCGACCTTCAGCAACCCCACAACAGAAGGGTCCTTCGAGAGACCGGGCAAGGTAGACAGCTGTTTAATTTCTTCCGTCTCCAAGGCAGCTATACCAAAAGCCCACCGGTACCCTTTTGGGTCCTTGAAATACCCTCTCCTGAGGTTGTCTATGCCAAGGATGCACAGAGCCTCTGGGCCAGTCACAATGGGGTGCTTCTGCCACTCATTCCCAGTTCGGCTCACTTCAGCCTCCAACACAGTTAGCTGTTGGGATCCGTCCGTCACTCCAGAAATACAGATGGCTTCTGCCCCTTTGGAGCCTGATGGCATTAGGGTACACTGTGCAGAAGTGTCTACTAGAGCCTTATACTCCTGTGGGTCTGATGCGCCAGGCCATCGAATCCACACAGTCCAGTAAACCCGGTTCTCCCTTTCCTCCATCTGGCTGGAGGCAGGGCCCCTCTAGTCCTGGTCATAGTATTCATTACTCAATTCTTGTGAATACGAGTCGGAAGTCCCTTCGTTAAGATCAGAAGTAAGATCAGCCCTTCTACTGTGTCTGGGGAACTGCTCACTGGAAACTGGAGCAGGAATTTCCTGGAAGAACCCCTTTGTATGATTGTTTTTCCTTGCAACTCACGTACCCGTGCCTCTAGGGTTGAGGTAGGTTTTCCATCCCACTTCCTCGTGTCCTCTCTGTGGTCACGCACATAAAACCATAGGGTGCCCCGTGGCATGTACCCTTTATATCCTTTCTCTTGACCAGAAGAATGCTGACGCCTAATGGCTGAGATACTGGTCCATACAGGTGGGGAGTAGGACCTATCCTCTTTGAATTGCTGGAACTCCCAGGACAGTTTCTCCACAGGCAAGATGAGGGAGCAAGAGAGACTTTCTTCGTATTCCCAGAGTTGGCCAGCCAATTCATGCACCATTTGTTCCTCTCCATCTTTCCAGGTCATTACTGCCAATGAGTTGGCATACAACGCTGGTGTGCTCCGTACAAACTTCTGCCACGTGGGTCATGTGCGCTTGACTTCATCTGGATCTTTGGATAACTGCTCATTGTCCAGGTCACCATAAATCACCTCCAGCATGGCTAATTCCCTCAGGTACTGAACACCTCTCTCCATGGTGGTCCACTTGCCTGGCTGACGTATAACATCTTCCCTGAAGGGATACCTTTCCTTCATACCTGACAGTAGCCACCTCCAGAGACTGAGGGCTTGTGCCCCTCTTCCAATCACTTTGTTTCCAATCCCTGGAAAGGGATCCCAGCTGCTTGGCTTCCCTACCCTCTAATTCCAGGCTAGTGGCCACGTTACCCCAGCATTGGAGCGGTCAGGTGATAATGTGCTCGCCTGGACGACGGCTGAAATCTTTTCATATATCTCGCAGCTCACTCAAGGATAGGGATCGGGTGGTTTCCATCTCATTTATGAGTTCTTTCTCTTCCTCCTCCTCTCCTCGTGATAGCCCTGCTTTTTCATCATCCCTTACTAAATGAGCTGATGTTCACTTCCGACATTTCTTGTGTATAGGGGCAACTGATACCGGCATGTGTTGGTTCTCTGGTTCAGCTGCAGTGCCTGTTGCCGGGTTTGGAGTAGCCGCAGGGAATACATACTGCAAGTGAGCATTTATATAATACAACCATGCGAACAAATAAAACAACATTGTGACCAGCGACTATTAAATATATACTCTTAGTATATCACCAGCAATCTCATGTCAAGTGATTTTTCACATTCTTTTAAATTGAGTGCCTCCTAACAACTGACTGGCAGGTTCTATGAAAATATAGCTATAAGTTTTAGATTTTAGAGCATCTAACATTTAGAGTTTAATTTTGCTTCTTTCAGTTCTGTTTGGTTCTTTCTTTTCTCCAGCTATATAAACTCTATGACTCAAAATTCTCTGCTCAAGTCAGTAACACTCCCAAAACCACAAACATGACTTCAAAATTTTAAGGAATATTTAAGGAAAAAGATGAGCCTTTCCCTATTTCTTACACTCAAGAGCTCTTATTCAGGTCTCTTTCTCAATACCAATGAAAACTCAGTATGTTAAAGATAGTACAATATATTCCACAGAATGGCATAAGGGGAATTTTGCAAAAAATTATATTCTCTTATTCTTGAGAAAATGTTGTAAATATAAGTGAAGAAGCCAATGAGAAAGAAATATAGAATTTTTTTCTGTAAAAAGCAATTCCAAATAAGTGACTTATGGTCAAATAACTAAGATTCAAGGGAAAGAAAGTAAGTTTGCAAATAATAGAACAGATGCTGTTAAATCATCTCTAAATTGCAATTACGTATTTTACGTATACACTTACTTGCCCACATAAAATTGGATTTACGTATAGCTTAGAGGTGGCCCTGAATCACAGGGTTTAAATCTCGAGTCAAGCCTATATCTACACACCCATAAAGCTGGGGGAAGCAGGGGATTGAATATAGGGATTTTTGGTCTCATTTCCTGTACAAAATAAAGTAGATGTGATTTTAGGAGACAGAGTAAGTCATATAGAAAAGCAGAGTCAAAGAGATTTCCCTTTAATTCACAGAAAAGTATATGTAAATTATAGAGTAAAAAAAATCTCATCATTTGATAACATGTCATGAAAAAATATAAGGTCTAAAGGAATGAGAGAGATTCACTGATTTGCAGTGTTAGCAGTACTAAAATAATTAAAAGACAGATCAAGGAAAAACAAAACAAAAAATAAGAAGTTAAAAATGTCATGGCTATTCTCTGAATATACGACATATCAGATTTACAGCTTTTTAGGAAATACTAATAATTTAGATTTAGTAAACATATTAGTAACCATCTTCTCAAAAAATAGCAGATATGTATCTAAATTAAATTAATATAAATCAGCGCCTAGATGTCATTGTTGCAGCTGAAATATCACTTAATACAGAACTTTCCTAATTCTGTAGTAGAAAAGGCTGTGTAATGCAAAATAAACCATCTAAATAATATAAATTCTGCTCAGTTTTAATGCCTCAATGCCAAAGCACACAGACCTCTGAGGCTATAACAAAAAAGATAACTAACTATACAAAAGGGTTGTATACGACATTCGGGTTCTGACAGCAGGTAAGCACAATCACCTCAAAGGACGCTGCAATCTAAACCTCATAGCTTAAAACATCATACACCCCTTTCACAGGGGAAGATTCTTTGTAACTCCTATCAATGTTTGCCTCAATACTAAAAACACTGACATTTTGTATTGTTAACACATCTCTAATTCCATCTGGAACAGCTGCACATGTTCTCTATATATATACAAAAATTTAATTTTTTTTTTTAACTCTTACAAAGTTTTTGTTTTCTACAATATCTTGTAGCAACAAGTTCCAGAGGCTAATTACATATATATATATATATAAAAAAAATTCTAAAACTTGCCTTACCTGTTTTGAAAATGCAACCATTCAACTTCACTGAATACCTAATTAGTCTAATGGTAGGAGAAGCATATTTAAAGTGCAATTTATTTACTTTATACTACTTATTATTCTTATATATCTATCATGTTCTATTATATTTTCTCTCTAAATGAAGCAATGTAGTGTTCATTCTTCCCCATATAATTTTTCAGTACTTCTAATAACTCTTAATCCATCGGCAATACATTCTCTCAGAATATAATATAGTGCTATTTCATAAAGAAATAACATGGTATAATTTTTTCCTATAGAGTGTTCTTACCACTCCTCTCTTACTCTCTGTATTTTGAAACATTATACACCAGGTTTGCAAACTTCTATATTTAAAGGAGCAAAATGTCCCCTGTGTGAGGTTCCATTTCACAGTAAGGACTCCCAAGATGCCAGCCTGATAAATCGAAGTAGCCAATACATATGCACCTATGTAATTATACGCAAATTCTTCCACCATTTTCTAACTGAGAAACTCCCAAAACTTTATTTTTCATGTGATAATCAACTGTATTTTATGCACTCTGGGCTTTTTTTTTCCCCAAGAAACAGAACAGCTATGAGCAGATAAACCTAGTATGCAGATACAGACAATATGAAACACATTCTGTCATCCAAAAAGACTGAGAAAAATAAGTCCAGGCTCATGTGTTGCAGTTAGTCTATAAAGATGACAGAAAAATTCCTAGTTGCCAACAGTGTTGCAATGCTACTGCAAATTTCACTTTTTTATGGTGGATCTACCTCATGATAGATAAAGGCCACCTCCAGGCTGCCAAGACCTAAAACTTAAGTGAAATATAAAAGAAAAAAACCTACTTCTTCATGTGCCACTCAAAGTGCTCACACAGTACTCTTGGTCAATCTTCACCCAGGAAGAGGTGTACAAGCCAAGGCCCCCATTCCAACCAGTGCTCCACGCAAGATGCACTTCTGTTGTACATAGAGCTATGAAGCAGTTTATTTAATCTCCACTCAGGAGATTCAGGGACCCCATTTATACAATACATTATAATAATGTGAAAACTATAAAGCTTTTGGAATGGTTTTGGAACAGCCAGGCACGAAAGTGTAGAAAACTCATGGGCTAAATTGAATTTTTTATTGACAACTATATAACTCATTGCTGTACAAGTCATTAATGAAAATAAGCCTAATCATTAACCTTGATGACTGAAAAGAGTTTGAGACTGAGGCCACAAAGAATAAACAGACACCTTATAGGCAAGTTACTATATGTAGATTTCTCTGATTTTAAAAGTGTACACAGAAAAGTGTGTGTACTTTGCGTGTATTTACTTCCAGATAGCATCTTTGCTGATGTAGCTCTAAATTTACTTGGTGTTTCTAGACTATGTATTACTCTTTTAAATTAAGCTTATAATGTTTACTATAAAACTCATGCCACTGACATTCTGTACATATTTACAGTAATTACAAAGCAATTTTGTATAAACTTCTACAAAAACGTCAACATTCTGAATATATTATGCTCAATACAAGTGTGTCATCTCTACCACTCAGGGATACTTTCCTTATCCAAATTTCATTTGGTTTCATGTCTCCTTCAACTTGAAAGCAATGAAAATGAAAAATATGAAAAGAACTTTGTGAATTAAGAAGCCTTTCAAATTAATGTAAAAGTGTAAAATCTAAATCTGTTTTTGTTGTACAATCATACTTACACAGAGAATGAAATCTTTAACTTAGTCCAGCTTTAATTACAACAGAGAAGAATAACAGGGTGTATGGAGACCATTACTCGTTATCAACCCAGCATTTTTAATCCAGACATATCAGATCTTAGCATATTTTGATTGGAAAAAGGAGGGTGAGAGTTCTGTATCTACAAGAGTGATTCAATTCAGATAACTGGTTAATTAAACTATGGCAAATACAGAAGTGGAAACTAAGCTTTTAAAAGAACAGGGTCCATGAAAAATAATCACATTTCTATGAAAAGGCTCCATTTAATATGGCGGAAAAAGCTGAAACAAGCTGCTTATCCTGTTTTCGACTGGGGTAGAGTTCATTTTCTTCCTAGTATAGAATCATAGAATCATTGAGGTTGGAAGAGACCTCTAAGATCATCAAGTCCAACCGTCAACCCAACACCACCATGCCCACTAAACCATGTCCCTAAGCGCCTCATCTACACGTCTTTTAAATACCTCCAGGGATGGTGACTCAACCACTTCCCTGGGCAGCCTGTTCCAATGTTTAACCACTCTTTCAGTAAAGACATTTTTCCTCACATCCAATCTAAACCTCCCCTGGCGCAACTTGAGGCCATTTCCTCTTGTCCTATCGCCAGTTACTTGGGAGAAGAGACCAACACCCACCTCGCTACAACCTCCTTTCAGGTAGTTGTAGAGAGCAATGAGGTCTCCCCTCAGCCTCCTTTTCTCCAGGCTAAACAGCCCCAGTTCCCTCAGCCGCTCCTCATCAGACTTGTGCTATATACCTGATTTGCCAATATTTCAAACACATCTCCTACCCCATGAAACAATATACAATCATTAACAAGATTCCCAGCTGAGGGAGGAAGTGAACTTGCAAAAAGTTGCTACAACATTACCAGCTCCCCCCCCCCAAATCCAACTGTAGACCCATCCACATCAATACACTTCAAGCCCCTTTCTGGAAATGAACATTGGATTTTACTTGCCATCACCTAGCCATGAGCCACTTCTGAAACTCATTTTTCCCCTTACTTTTCAGTTTATATGAAATATCTCATAAATTCACAGCATGTAACAGTTCTGGTATGCAGTTTCTAAGGTTGCCCCTGACACGCAGTGTATACTTTCAACTCCATATTCCTGCCAACTTGAATTGCTAAACCTTTTTGTCAGTTCTCTGCAATTTACACATGGAAACATTTGCATTGATTTGCCACTTTAGACTCAAAATGTAGGGGTGGTTGTGTTGTTTGTTTTTTTTAACTACAGGTGTTTATCATTTGAAAACTGTGCTGAAAGAAAATACCTTTTGGGAGACCATGCCATTTCTTGAAGCACATCGTGCTGCCTGGCTTGGCACTGGATACTGGAATACTGACAGACTTCTGACTGACAACGGCAAGAAGCCAGCAGATCACCAAAGCGTAGGAGCAACAAGGTAAACACCAATTATTTTGAGACTTTGAGTAAAACCACCAGCTCAGCCGCACAAGGCCATCACGGGTGGCCGTGCATTGCTGTTGGGCCTCCGGGCCGAGTGGAAACTGAAGACGACACACGTATTGATGGAGCCACCTACAGCAATGTCGCCCTTGCAAGAGGCCGGTGGTGGCGGTCTGTGGGGAGGGCCAGAGGAGCACAACTGCACCGCGACACGGCTCCACCTCGCCTTAGGGACGGAGCCAGCGCGGAGGAGAGGGGCCGGTGGCGGTGAGGCTGACCGGCACCGTGACAGCCCCACCGGCCCGGGT
>NW_008824401.1:4136739-4139065 GCF_000699105.1 Pygoscelis adeliae | reverse complement strand
GGCTGGGGCTCCGCTGTCTGGGGGCGACAGTTGGCAGCACGGAGCTCCCGCGGATGAAGTTTCCCTGCCCTCGGGAGCCGCGATGTGATCAGACCGGCCTCTCCGAGTTAGATTGTTGTGCAAAGAGGTGGTTGGCTTTTCCTGGGCCTGGAGGCATTTCACCCTGTCTCTGCCGTGCTGCCCGAGTGGGTGTTTGACACGGGTGGGACGGGCAGCTCCAGCACACAGGCGTGTTGCTCTGGTCCGGATCTTCCCTTCGGGCCCCTTTGTCATCCCCAGACCCCGTATTTTAATTGCCGTCTGCGTTGTGTAAAGGGTACGTGCTGGCAGAGCCGTTTGCCAGACTGAAGTTTTATGTCATGGGAGACTGAATCATCTTTGTTCACAGTGAAAGTGATATAGTTATTAAAATCCAGATATTTGTGTACAATTCTTATCATCCCTCTAAAACCCAAAGTGCAGCAGTAAGCATTAAACTTACTCTAAACAAAGAATGACATAACATATATGCACCATAGTTACACATCTGATAACTTACATCAGCTGCAAGCATCCAAAATCAATACATCTGAAGGTACTCTCTCTGTTTTCGTTTTTGACGTAGCCATAGTATGTGGCAGCGTTTTTCTTTTATGGTCTGTCTAGGATCTTTCCTCTTAGTTTCTATGCTGCTTCGAGATGAAAAAAAGGTAGGGGAAATATTTGCCTATTTAGCATTACTTACAAAAGTTTAACAGTACCGAGTATGATTTAAAGTAGCACCATGTGCTTATAATTTTCTTTAACCCGTTCTCAAATTGAAAATATTTCAAGTAGACGTTATTCCTTTGAGCACTTCATGTAATGTTAAATCTGCTTTCAGGGGAAAAAGCACATTTGTTTACTTTTCATAATGGTTTTTAAACATATTACAGCCAGTATGAAACAAACAGCAAAGTATTTTTGTATAACTACATAGGATGGTTTTCGAGTAATAACCTCAAACTTGTAAGTTAATATATAATCGAAGATATTATAAGAAAGGGATAAAATTTTTCCTAGCCACATAGACAAGAGGTAGTCATTCCATATACTGCGCCAAATGGATAATAGAAATTGAAGCAGAAAATGCACATTGAGACATCTACTGGTTTATATTTAAAAAGTTAAATACTTGGATGTTTCAGTTTAATAGTAACTCTGTGGATACATACATTGATTCCTGTTAATAAGATGATGCTGAACTTGAATTAAATAAGCAAGCTATTTGGTATACTCTTACGTAAAATGATTCTTGTTTGTTTTAAATATATTTATTTTTTAATTTCTATCTCCTCCATTTGATGCACTATTGCAGTGCAGTATTGATCATTTTTAATCTGCTTGCATAGATCCAGCTAAAGGCATAAGGCCTTAAGTTGCTTAGTTTTCTAGTTATCATGGATCCAACTGCCCTATGGCTGTATTTATATTTTATTAATTTTTCAATTTTAATGTAGATTTTAGGCATTACCAAGTAAATATTCTTCAAACTAACACTGAAGAATAACAACATTGAAGAGAGTAGTCTTGTCTTTCTTAATTATTCAGAATTGCAAAATATTGCTGCATTTTCAACTTGAAATATTTTACATGAGCATATGAAGTGTGAATGATATTAACATTACTTATATTGATAGTTCTGATGATAACCTGAATTGTAAGTTGAATGGCAAATAAAAGTAACTTGAGCAGTTCTGCCCAGATTTTTTCTGTAGTGGGAAAGGGGTACCACAGAACCCACTCTCATATGTCTGTTCATTATATTGCTGTATACTAAATCTATAAGTAGAAAACAGTGGATTTCATGGCTCTTTAGGACCAGTTCTGGAAGTTCTAGTTTGGCCTTTGTACGTTTCTTGGAAAAAAAAAAAAAAAATCCACATGAAAGAACTTGGGATACGTTTTCAAGGATGACTGATGAAAGAAATATCTGGCATCTCTTTATGTTCTAAATTTTATATACAGTATATAAAAATATATATTGTGTATAAAACATATGTGTGTGTATATAGTGGAACTTGAATAGGTTATTTTTACACATTTTTTCAAAAGTAAATTCCACTGTAAGACTTTTTGTCCAGCTCCTCCACCCCTCACCCCGCAGCTTCGCCCACATCACAAAGTATGTTTTCATGTAAATTTACACATATTGGCTTCTAATTTAACCTCCAACAGTACCACATTATTGCCTGTGGTTTATGGTTAGAAATGTTTAAAGGAAGTGTAAGTGGAAATAGTTATTGCCTTTAGCTTTCCCTCAAAACAGAAAAAAATTACTCTTCATAACTTTAGTACCAATTGATTT
>NW_008824401.1:4127431-4136719 GCF_000699105.1 Pygoscelis adeliae | reverse complement strand
AAAGCTACAATTTGTAGCTTTTCTAGAAAATTACATTTATAATAAGTATGATTTGACATTTGAATGGTCTTTAATATAGTCATAGCGAAATGACTAATGCAAGTAAATACCAGAATTACTTTCTTTTCCTAACATTTCAAGGAAAAAAAATTGCTTATTTTTGTAAATGATGTTGTTGCAAATTGTCGTTTGCTTTAGGAGACATCAATGTATAAGAGTAAGTATGTTAGGAATACATTTTCATATCATATCGTGGCTTTTAAACATAAATATGCCAGTTACTATTGATTGGTCTATTTAAGTGTCTAGCATTCAAATGTGTAGTCCTTGTAAAGAAAAAGACAATAGCTGTAACAATGCTAATCAGCCTATACTTGAAAAATATTTATCTTGCCCTTGTACAACTTGGAGGCAGGCAGTTATAGACTCTCTTGGAATTATTCTGTCCAGCTGTATTGAATAGCATCTACGCTATCCACGAAATGTCCTCAAAATCTTTGGCTAATTGTGTAGCCATTCTGAAAGTTTTTAAGTTAGTGGCATTAGGCTTCCATATTTAGTAGAGGGAGAAATCTAAATAGTACTGGGTTGTACTTTTATTATTGTGCAGGTATACATTTTAATTTTTTATAAACCCCTTTCTCCTAGGTATTATGGAAGAAGGAAGCAGTGTTGCAGTATTGATGCCAAATATTGGGGAACAGGAAGCTGTGCTGATTTCTGAAACAGTCATTGGCCCAACACTGCAGAACAGTGAAGATCAGAGAAAACGTAAAACTGATCCACTAATCCATGTTATCCAGAAACTAAGCAAAATAGTTGAAAGTGAGAAGTCACAAAGATGCCTTTTAATAGGGAAAAAACGTTCCCATCCTAATGCTTCTGCACAGTCCTTTGACGCAGACGATCTTTGTGAAATCCCGGCTAAAGAAATTGAGCTATCTGTTATTGCTACTAAAAAGACTGAAGAGTTACAAGCAGATTATTTTGTGACTGAATGTCTTCCACAAAGCAAAAAAAAAGTGACATGCTACCAGTGTAGTCTATGTAAGTTTCTATCACCTTCTCTCTTAACACTACAAGAACATATAAAACAACATGGGCAGAAAAATGAAGTTATATTAATGTGCTCAGAATGTCATTTTGCTTCCAAAAGCCAAGAAGAACTTGAATCCCACTTCCAAAATTACCATGAGAATGATGGTAAAAATAGCATCCAGACAAAAGTGCAGCAATGTGTAAATGTCGCAAGTTCATTTTTGCAAGGGCCAGTGGAAGGAAGTGTCAAATCAGGGACTGATCAGACAGGAAATCTGGAATGTAAAGATACAACTCAGTCTCCTCATATGCCTGAAACGGGTAGGAGAAAATGGTATACTTATGAGCAGTATGGCATGTACCGATGTTTAATTTGTCGGTACACCTGTGGTCAGCAAAGAATGTTGAAAACACACGCTTGGAAACATGCAGGTGAGGTTGATTGCTCCTATCCTATCTTTGAGGAAGAAAATGAAACCATCAACTTGTCAGAGAGGGTTGTAGCTCACACACCTCATAGCGTGGATACAGTTGTTCTTTCTTTGGAAAACAATGAACTTGATATCCATAGTGAACCTTCTCTTCAACTTCAGATTTGCAATTCTGAGCAACTGTCATGTAAATCGCCAGTAGGAACAAATGTAAAAGAGGAAGAGATGTTAAATCAGTCTGTAGTGCATTCTCCTACTACAGAGGTTTTAGAGGAGACTGTGTCAGATACAGAACAGGATAATATGATAACTGATAGCCTACTTTCATCAGCACAGAAAATCATCAATTGTAGTCCAAATAAAAAGGGTCACGTTAATGTAATAGTAGAGCGTTTGCCAGGTGCTGAAGAAAGTGTCTTACAAAAGCCTTTCTTGATGAACACTGACATTGAAACAGAAAAAAAATTAATCTCGGAGGAGTCCCGTGTTACCTGTGAAGAGCCTGATGAAGTTTATCATTCAGGTGAAATTCAAGAAGTAATAATAGGATGGAATAATACCGAGAAGAAAGATAATGAATTAAGCTCTAATCAAAACGTAACAGCTGATGAAAATGTGCCTCCTGCACGAAGAAGGACAAATTCAGAGTCTTTACGACTACACTCATTAGCTGCAGAAGCTCTTGTTACAATGCCTATCAGAGCTGCAGAACTAACAAGGTCTAGCTTCAGGTCTCTGACTGGAGAAGATGCCGTGGATGCAGGTGCAGGGCAGGGAGAAGCTGATGGCCCATGCATGGCTCATTCTAAAGTGGTATCCTCACTTAAGAGTCCTTCAGAGGAGTTTAGTGGCTTAAACCAAAGTGAATGTGCAATAGTTGAGATACAGAAAGAAAGGCCAGAGTTATCAGAAGCACCAATTAAAATGGGCATCAGTATGTCACTACTCACTGTCATTGAAAAACTGAAAGAGAGGACAGATCAGAATGCTTCTGATGATGACATTTTGAAAGAATTACAAGACAACGCACAATGCCAAAATGCAAATGATGCAAATATTCCTGGAAGTAACCTAGTAGAATATATACCTAATGTAGATCGACCCTACCGCTGTCGCCTCTGCCATTACAGCAGCGGTAATAAGGGCTACATAAAACAACACTTGAGAGTCCATCGTCAGAGGCAGCCGTACCAGTGTCCTATCTGTGAACACATTGCTGACAATAGTAAGGATTTAGAGAGCCACATGATCAACCACTGCAAAACAAGAATGTATCAGTGCAAGCAATGTGAAGAATCCTTTCATTATAAGGTAAAGTTCTTTCCTGTGCCTGTCTATAATAGCTAAATAACCTATTTTGCTACTTTTTTAATAACTGATGATCCCTCTTTCTGACTTAATTCAGTCTGACATCCTGGCTTCATTGTCATTACAGTTGGGGATTATTGCCAGCAGCACTTTCCTAATATACAATTCAGCTATAATTATTCTGCCTTACCCACTGAAATAAACTTGCTTCCTCACATAAGTTATTTTCCTGAGAACATCTTATGGACGTATTAATATCATGTTGTTTTTCTGCCCACATGTAGCAACTACAGGAAGAAACGGAAGCATCAGAGGACTTAATAGTTGAAACGTTAAAAGAATGCTCAAACACACCCGCTAGGTGTGAGTGTGTGGAAAAGTAATCGTGGCAATTGGGGGTAACATGAGACACTTTGAAGCATAAATTCTGTTCTTTTTTCCTCTGTTGTTGCGTTGGGCTGGATGTTCTGTAGAACTTCGATCTGAAAGATTACACGCCAGAGCAGAATAATGTACTTCTGCCATTTATATAATCAATTTTTCAAGCCTTAGTGCTGGTGAGTGTGTTCCAACATACTCAGTTCAGTACTCAGGAATATAGAATAGATAGCATCAGTATCTAGCGGTACAACTGAAACTCTTGTAGGCAATGGTAGTGCAAATTTTCCCATGTTTACTGTTGTTTAGTCCTAGTTTGAAAAAAATGTACAGGTAGGGTAGCAAAAGGCTCTCTCTCCCCTCTCCTCCCCAAGCAAGTAGAAGCAGGAATAACATATTCTTAAGTCACTAGGCAATACGAAAATTGAGTCGATTTTCACACAAGCCATCTAATCTTAGTATTGCTTTTGGAGTATAATAATTCTGGAGGAAGAACTGTTTGCCACTTGTCTATGGTAATGAGGGAAGAAGGAAATTTATTTTCTAAATAAACACAAATCATATAATCCTCTCAGTCACTCTCATCAATCCTTTATGTTATTAATGTTATTTACTTTGTTTTGTTTCTAGTAAAATTACCTGAGGGATAATATGTATATATGTTAACATACCCTTTATAACAGTTGTCATTAAAACTTGAGTAACAACGGCACAAATGATTGCAATATTTGAAGTGACCAGTGTATGTTTGTAGTGTATATTTAAACGTGGGAAATTGTTTTTTCAGAGCCAACTGCGGAATCATGAAAGAGAACAACACAGTCTTCCAGATATCTTTTCAACAGCTACATCTAACAAACTAATAGTTTCCAACGAAGTAGATGAAAGAGAAGGTACCGTTTGTATTTACACTTGAAATTACAAAAAGTCATTCATAACTTTACTTCGGTTTGCTATATTTGTATAAAACTGGTTTTAAGCTCTGGTTCATGCTGAAATGTTTTCACGCCTGTTCATAACCTTAAATGTACGTTCTTTTCAGTGTGCAAAACTTACCATAGTCAGTTTTGAGATATCTTAGTGACATTTATTGGTAGGTAAGACATTTTTAGCCCCTGTAATTGGACCTTGTATTTCTTATGAAAAACAACTGTTATGGAGTGTTACTCTGAATTTTTAAGAAAAACATCTTTTTGTCCTTCCTTCCTTCAGCAGCTACAGTATTTTCCGAATCACCTACGTAAACAAAAGAAAGCCTTTTTTAGACTCACTGTGGTAGTGTAGTTTGCTGTCAGCATATACATACAATACTGTCCATTCTGTGTTTAGAAATTTCTGTTTAATTATGGTAATGTCCAAAATGAGTCATTTGTTTTAGCCCTAGAGAGGCAAATGTAAGGCATTCTAAAAATGCAACCTGTATCTGTAATAGTTGCCAGGGTAACAGTAAATATGCATTTTCTAAATGTTTGTTTAGCTGTGTATCTGCTTATAATTTGATAATATTTGTTCTAAAAACAACAACAACAAAACCCAAACCCTTGATGTGTTAAGGTAGTGAAACAGGGGAAAAAATAGCTAAATTTGGAAGTTCAGGAGAAAATGTGGTCTTAAAGTCCTTGAATGCATCCTCTTCTCTGGTGAGTTAAAACTACTGAAAATATTTACAGCATTTTTATTCTGAAGGCAACACTGTAATTATTAGTATTTTGCAATTTTAGAGCACTGTGAAAAAATACTAGTATGTATCACCTCTGAACAACTGTGGGCTGAAGTATTTCCATTTTGTGCACATAGCTCTTTTCTGTCCTAAGTATGGTCTCCTGTTTGTTTAGATAGGAAGATGTGCACTATAATGGTACTTAGATTGCAGTTGAAATTTCTGGGTTCTACTCTCACCTCTGCAGCTGATCAGTGAGCGCAAAAGTAATCATTGAAATTAATGCAGCTACTTGCGAAAAAAGGTACTAACCAGCATGAGCCAGGGTGGATGGCTTGAACCATTAATGATTTGTCCAAAGCAACACGGTACATGTCAGAATAAAATGAGATCCTTAACTCTTGACTTCTGTTCTCTTAGCTCACGCTGCCTCTTTTTCTGGCTTTCAGTATACAAGTTAGAAACTTAAAAGTTAATTACCTTGTCAGCCTCAGGTAGAACGACCCTTCCCAACTCCTTTTGGCTCTCATCAACGCAGAAGGCATTTAAATTCAGGAAACTGACCTGTAGTGCTTGTTACACCCCTAAGTCCTAAGCCTGAGAGAGCCAGCTGAAGTCAGGGGGAGCTAGGAAAAAGGCTAGGGAGGGTCTGCTGGTAGTGGGAACGTTCCCCATTAAGTAGTGAGTTTTTTTCTTCAGAAGAAATAGCATAAATATTTTAATGGAAGTGATAGGAAATAAAACAGTGTTAGTTTAGCTGGTTACAAATATCTATGAGCACAGCTTGGACTATTACTTCTGACAATGTTTTGTTTGTTTTAAACCAATATTTTTAAAGATGTCATGATATAGGAATAACTACCTTGCAACGCCTGAAACATGTTGGATTTGGGGGAATACTGTACCTTTTGAGCTGAAGTCCTGTTAAGGTGACTGAAAATCAAGATGCCTATCTGCTTTTGAAAATAGTATGTTTTAATAAGGTGGTTTTCGAGTTTATATCCTAATCTTGTAACTTAACTTCCATGAAAGTGGAGCCCTTGTTCAATAAAACTGCCTGCTTTCAATTTAATTACTTTAGAGATTTTTTTTTAATATTTTTTGCTCATTATTATCTTGTAAAAAGTGTTACAGCCATGCACTTTAATTGATTGTTTACCCAATATGAAATTTAGTAATGTGGCTTGAATGAAAACAGTTCTCCTTTTAAACTTTTATTAACTCATACTGTGGAATGCTTAAATTATTTCAGAACCGATTTATAATCAAATTGCAACACCACCGCAGTACAGCAATCTCTTGTCAAACAGATGTCAACCCTATAAAGCGACACAAAACAAAGAAGTTTATGGCATAGCATCTGTTTATGTGAAAGATGCCTGAGCTGGAACAGTTTCATTTCTTGTTTATGAAATAGTTAGTCCTAAAAGTCTCTTTATTCATCATGGTTGTACAATAAATTAAAAGGGAGCATTATGACACTGGATACGATCAGATTGTAAATGTCTAATAATGAAGGAATAGAGTAATAAGCAGCATTACAGGAGCACCTGTTACTGCTGCTGGAACAAAGATCTGTCATTTCCGTGTTCACTTTTATAAGAGACCTGATATCCTCCACCCAGAAAGCAAAAAAGGCCCCAAACCCACAAGAAATAAGCCAGTGGAGCGGGGGGAACACGACTGCTATTTCACTACAGCCAGAGATTATATGATGTATTATAATTTATGTGCATTTTGTTGAAGGAATAAATATAAAGTAGTGATTGGTATAAATAATTGCTCCTAAGTGTGTGCTACTGGGTGGTTAGCCACTTACAACTATGCGATAGATAATATGTTTGCATAACGCTTTAAAAATCTCATTAGATACTGTTTGTTTTAAGCTGCCTGCCCAATAAAATACCAAATTCGTAACAGAAAATACATTTGGAAGCAGTTTATTCTAAAGCTGCAGGATTTAAGATGGAAAACCCATTCAAGTAGAGCATGCAATAGCATGCAATAGCTCACACAACCCCTGCTCTCCCATAGATCTGCAGCCCAGTAAGTGTCTTTGTATTCATTTGAGGTCTTCTACATAAATGTGCATTCATAAAAGAATAATTGTAGAAATATAAATTCCAAAGTCTCCAGGTATATAATTAAGATTGTTTTGACAATTTACATTAAAGAAAAAATAACTAATACATTTTACTGTATGAGCACATTGTAGGAAAATTCTGATATATTTTGCTTTAAGGTTGACTTGCAAAGAGTGCATGTTATATATTACTTCCGTATTATTTTTTATAAGAAAGCTAGAAGAGTGAGCACTGTGTCATGTTTTAAAGTAAAAAATGTAAAATATTTTTTCTGTTATTTTGGTACATACAGAATTATTCAATTTTTATTTCAGACTCTCTTTGTATTCAGATTGCTGTTTTATTTTATATGACATACTATATATTCTTCAGAATAACCCTCTGGGGTTATCAGCCCTACCTAATTACTTTGCATCTTGAACCAAAAGTGCTGGATTTTGGAATGAAAGTTTAATTAGTGGTAATTTTCCCTTACTGTTTAAGTTAGCTGTGTGACTGTGTCCCTCAGAATAATATGTCTAAAACTTTTTTTGACATAATTCAGTGCCCACCTGTGGAAAAAAAAATCAAAGTGAAAAGTTGAACTTCCATTTGGGATGACTCATTCTACTGGTTTATTCTGCAATGTCTCCTTAAAAGAGTTTTACCATAAAGATTCGTAATTGTTGCTTTGATAATGAAAAGATTCAGTCTGGGTTATTGGAGTCCAGCATCATCAAGAGAAAACTCCAGAACAAAATTATCTTTGCAAAATCTGTTCGGTATTTTGGACTTGGGAGACAGAACTTCTGCTTTCAAGATAAACTCTACAGTTCCTCCTGAGTTCAATCTGCTTGTCTCATTCCTCCCTTTAGCTAAAAAGAATTGGAATTCAGGAGGTGATGAAGGAGGGGGTTTTGGTCAGTTTTTATTACTCCAATCTGGAAACAAGTTCATGGTATTTGGACCTAAGCAGAGATGTGTTTAAAAAGTCTACTTTCTGTCTTTTTGGACAGTCACTTATTTCAAATTTCAAGCTTGTCTGTCTTTTCAAACTGCAAGTCAGAACAGTGGCAGACAGACCTTCCTCTCAGTGTGACATGGACCTTCAGTGCTCTTGACCTTGACAAGACTTTAACAGAATTCTTCAGGATTCAGAATAGAGGGATCCCATTTGGGAAATCAGAACTTCCATTTTTCAGGGACAGGAGTTATTTTTGGTTTGGGGAGGAGCTGGGAGGCCTGGGAAGTAGATCACCTGCTGATATTATCAGAGTTCTTAAGGCAATATCTACTAAAAAACATCCAGCTAATAACACCCTTTTCTGTTGCACCTAGGATCTTCTGGTGTATCCTACTAGTAGTAAACACCTTCACAACACAAACTAATGATTTGGTTGTGCTGGAGATATGCTTCATATGAGCATGAAGAGTTTCTGAAGTCTGTTCTTGCAAGATTTGAGCTTTACTTTGTCTCCCACACATTATTTATTGAATTGTATATTTATTTTAGTTTGGGGGTGTACTTTAGTAATGACCTTTACCCACCAGAGAAATTCTCTAAGGATCTCTATCAGAGTTTCTTCAAAGACCATGTACGTAACTGAGAGTAATGGCTTGACTGTTCATCCAGCTAATAAGAATTTGGTGTAAAGATAAAATGAACTTGAGCACCTTACTTTCACTTGGAAAAAAAAAAAAGGTAGAATTACTTAGGCTAGCGAAGAGGTTAGATGCAGAAAGAAAACCCTTTGATTTTAGTTTGATGTTTCTTTTGGCAGTAGTGCTGATTTAAACAGCTCCAACCTTGGTGTTCCTTCATGTTTCTGCTGTTCCTGCATTTGGGGCATGCATGAAGGCTGCATGATAGGCTGGAATGGGAAAATGACCTGCATAGGAATGGGAAAATGACCTGCATAAAAAATACCATCCCTCTTCCCAAATGTTAATATTTTAACCCAAATCAGTTCCATTATTCAGTGAGGGAGCAGGAATAGGGCTGTTTAAGTCTACACAGATACATCTCAAAAATATTCAAACTGTGCACTTGCGGGCACACATTTTCCCATGTTAAATTAGTCATTAGCCTTTTGTCTCTGCAACCATTCATTTTTCAAGAGTCTCTTTCATTCTGGATAGAAAAAAATATTTTTGTTACAATTGCTTTTTAGTAATTTGGAGAAGTTCCAAATTATTTCTTAACACATCTGGTCAGTACCTATTTTTTTAGTCATCTCAGATCCTTCTGAAAGTGTGAGTGTATGTGGATGATAAAGAGAATTTAGATGCTTTGGGAGGCCTTTTGCTTTTCTTTTCTATGTTTGCCAGTTTGAAACTTGTCCTTTCTCACTGCCCATCTTTTCCTTTGGTTTGATCCATTCTGCAAAGCAATGAAACTGCTGGGTTCAGC
>NW_008824401.1:4112826-4127416 GCF_000699105.1 Pygoscelis adeliae | reverse complement strand
GCTGTAACACAGGATTTTAACCCAACTGCAGGAAGAAGGGAAGTGTCCGCATAGAGAGAAAGAAAGTGTTTTCCTAAAATTTTAATAATTCCAGTAAACGGTAGGGCGGAGGCAGAACAGCATGGTAAATAAACTATACCTTTATTATCTCTATGTGCATTGCCAGTTTGCTCCAGATACTTTAAAACTATTAAATATTTATAGATATTTAAAAGTATTACTTTAAAATGTTAATTCATGTTTCATAATTCAATTGTGCTGAAATTATCATCTGAGAACTCCTTACAATGCTGAATGCAAGTCTCTAAAATAACGGATTTTGTTTCATATAGGAAATAAGTCTTCAGTTCAGAAACTGTATAGATGTGATGTATGTGACTACACAAGCACAACTTACGTTGGTGTACGAAATCACAGACGAATTCATAACTCTGATAAGCCATATAGGTAAGCGTCTCAATTGTTGCTGGCTAATGCCATGTGCCTGGTTTACTTGTTTTAACTAAAAAGGTTACTTAATTGCTCATGCAATTTTGAAGATATTGCTAAAGAATTTCAATTACATAATTTCACTGCAAATTTGAAGGAGCCACATTTGCTGGTTGACTCAAACTATGTAATTAAGATTTGCTAACTTTTCCAGGATGCATCTTTTGCTATAGCAGTCTACTGCTTGTTTTCAGTTTGAAGCATTCAGATGTGGAAAGGGAAATAATTATATTGTAATATTGAACTTTGCCAATAGTAATAATATATTTCTCAAATTCCTTGCACACTTAAGTTCATTTTGGATTTGCTTTATTGCAAAGTGTTCTCCGTTGTCATATTGCTAGTTTGCACATTGGCTTCTACAGAGTGTGGCAAAATTCTGCCCTTTGTCTTGTCGCCAGTCCCCTCGTCTTTTTCACAGGTTTCAAGCAATATTAACACAGTCACTTAGGATCAGATTTTATAACTTTTCTACAAGGATGTTATATGGATTTATATAGAAACTTTGATATCTAAAATCACATGTAATGGTATAGCTCAGGTCCCCAGCAGAAAAATGAATTATGCATTTTTCTATTGGTTGCTGCATAAATTCCTGCAAATTCAATCTATGCTCATTCAGTGTGGATCTCTGTCCCTCTCTAGTGGCTAGAAAATAGATCTGAGTTAATGGGATTTTTGAGCTAATATACTTCTATCTTTTTAATACAAATTCTGGAAACTCAACACCTTGAAATGCTGAGCTCAGCCAGGGACTTTCTTTTTCGGATAAACAAACCCAGAAGACGTGTTATATTTTGATTTGTGCATTATAATGATACCACATAACACTAGCAAAAATTTGCAAGATGTTTGCTCAGAGAGCAAATGTGGAATACAAATAGATTTTTTTTCTCCTCAGAATCTTCCCTATTGCCGTTATTTGTTACTTAGTGGGGTTGGAACAGCAGATACTGTAGAGCGTCTTGTATGTGGTAGTTTTCTGAATTGGTGTTAGCCAGCCTATTTGATTTAGGAACCCTTGAAAATTTTCCATTGGTGATATAGACTGCTGCATACTAAATTTAGGCCTACTGATCTGGCTTGCTTTTCTTTTTTTTTTTTTTTTTCATAAACCCCTTAGACAAATCTGCAGACCTGGTAGGATACTTAAGCCACAGCCTAAAAACCATGAAGATCCAGTATTTATAGTATTTCTCCTTCTGAAACATGTATTCCTCAAGCCTTTCATACTATCAGATAGCAACCTACTATATTGCTGCCATTTTTATAGCTGTAAACATATTTTATTATTTGTTTGACAAAAATTGCTGGAAATTAAACTGTATTGCCTCCAATGATGCATTTTTGTAGATTTGATACCTTCCGGATTTTAATACTGCACAATTAAGTCCTTTCAAAAATAAAGTGAGTAATCGTAAGTTAAGTATCCTGCGGTCTCAAACTGTGTCACACTATAGACCAGACTTAGTAAATACTGGACATTGTACCATTTCAAAAAAAGAAACAACTGAAGTCCTAGTAAATACGCAGAATTTTAGCTGAGCTTGATGGCTTCTGTTTCAATGTGTTATATGGTAGTATATTGATATTTATGAATAGCATAGTATTTTGTGTAATACTTTGGGTTCTAAATCCATGGACCTAAATCTAGATCCAGACTGTATTGTTTTTATACAAAGATATTGTGACGGAAATAAAAAAAATAAAAATTTAGGCAGCATGATGTGACACACTTGTCTTAGGGCACTTGAATCTAAATGTGTTGATCTTGTCCCTGACTTCTATTTCAGATACAATGTTCTGAAACTTTGATGTTTTATTACTAAATAGATAGTTCGGCTTTTAAAATGTCATGAGAAACATGGCTGTTGCATTAAGTAGAACACGTATTTTTGAGGACCAAGACTCACTTCTAAACACACTATGTCCCCTATGGCTCTTATGGTCATATTCTGCCTTCTCATAACATAGCCAAGCAACTTGCATCAGGGCTGCATCCATTCAAGTGCATCCATATCTCCCTTATACTTTGTGATGCTTACCAACTTCAGTAGAGGTGCACAAGATAGATGTCAGGAAGGAACATAGTCCATATGCCTAGTGTTTCTTGCTCAAAGGTGGAGGCTTTTTTGGGCTGCAAAAGATTCTCACGGTCCAAAAGTTGAAAGTTAATGTCATCACTTGGACTTCTGTAAATATTGTTAGTCCTTAACTGTAGTCTTTCCAGATACCTTTGCTTTCTCATAGATTTTTTTATTTCTGGAATAGTGTTAGCAGTTAATTGTCAGATTAGTTTACCTGTTGTTGTCTCTTTAGATGTCGAGTATGTGACTTCGCCACCACAAATATGAATAGCTTGAAATGCCATATGAGGCGCCACCCCCAGGAGCATCAGGCAGTGCAGCTAATGGAACAGTACAAGTATGTAAGAGTTCTAATTTGGCAAAACGCTGTAATAATAGTGATTTTGTTATGTTAAGATACAAAGCAGAGTTCGGATCCTGTTCTTTTCCCTCCTAGATTCATTCTTTGTTCCAGTGACTTTTTTTTTTTGAGAGAGAGTGAGAAAGAGATTTGATGTGGCATTCCCAGGTGATGTTTATGCTAGCTAATTAAACATGTCCATGACCTCCCTCTGGTACAGCATTCAACTTTTTCTTTCCAGAATGGGGTGGTTGCATATAAACTGCCTATTGCAAGTAGTTTCTGGACCCTGTTAATTACCAAAGCATGCCTGGAATTGTTTGGGAGAATGCATGTGCCAAAACCATGCCAGGGGCACTTCTAACTTTTAACATTATAGATTGTTAAATTCCAGTACCCAGGAATGTTCTCTGGCTTTGTTTAATAACCTAGTCTAGGCACAGCCTTTGCATATACATGTTAGTTCGAATCCAGATTGGCATCACACTGCCCTAGTTAAGAATTAGTGTGAATAGTCATTATGTTTAAGTGATGAGTGTCCTTTATAGTCTGTCCATAGATATGTGTGGTTTAGATATGTATATATGAGAAAGTTGGCACAAATATGTGCAGTTGTTTACGACTAATTTGCAACAAAAAATAAAAGCTGGGAAACAAAAGAAAATCAGGAGTATTCTGAACATTTCTTAGTGAAGATTTTAAAGGCAATAGGAAGAATCCAAATAAAGCACATTCACATAAGGGTTTCTTCTCAAGAAAATCTGCTTCTACAACTTCAAAGTCCTTCCACTGCATTTTTTCCCCAAAACGTTCCTAGTAGCATTAAGTTCTATTTGCTCTGCAGTCATACTTCATGCAGTATTGCTGAGTGCTCTGAGTATTACTGAAGATTACTGAAAAACTCCACGCTTTGGTCCCTACATCCCCAAGGAAACAGTCTATCAAAAGCTGCAAGATAATTGTTTCCTCAGTAGATCAATTTAGGATATACTTGAACAGTAAAGTTTAATAATTCAACATAGGTCAAACAGTAGGGCAAATTATGCTATAGAATTGAAAGGTTTCTACTACTAAACTCACTGGTAAAATAATTTTGTTTCTCTGGGAATGTCTTGAATATACTGTAACTGTATGATCATATACATTAAGTATATCATCATAAAGTATAGTGCATCAAGCTAAAAGCTGTTGAGTTTCTGTGTCTGATGCTAAAGCAGTCAACAGCATTTGGCTCATGATACTGTTCTGAGCAAATTAAATCTGATTAGTAAATCACCTGAGTAAATTAATGTACTTCAAAAAATGAGACTGTAATTAAAAGGGGATAAAACCAAACACTGAACTGTTGCTTCATTCACTGTGTTACCAACCCACTGACCAAGCTGTGTTAGTGGCACAGAAAAATCATATATATAATAAGACTAGTGGAATACATGTGCGTTTAGAATGGAATTAAGATTATTTGTTGATCTTTGTGTTTTGCAAAAAAATTATTTTGGCCTAATTTTATTTATAAATTAACTATAAGGTCTGCCTTTTATTTTATTTTTAATGATGCCATTATTTTGTAACAGCCTTATTAGAAAGATTAAGATTCTCAACCTGACAGTGAACTTGCCTATATTTGAAAGCATCCGTTTTCTTTATAAGGCTTCAGATTAGAAGGAAAAGAGAAAATAGGATAGTACATTCCAAATCAAGTAATAGCGAAAAGTGAGCTAGAAGGACATGCCAGTTGCTCCCCAGCAGGACAGAATTATCTTGCTACATAAGCAAGGTAATGTACCATGCCTTCACCTAACTTGTGAGATTTTTGCTGTTCTCCACAATCTTCTGCCGAGCAGAAATAGTTTCCTGTATATGATTATTTTCAAGGCGTTTAAGGACTATATCCTACTGTCATTAAGAGAAGTGGTAAAACCTTACTGAATCATAGTGTGTAACACTGTTTTATGTAGGCCTTCTCATCTTAAAAATTTACAAAAACTTCCTAGTATAGTAGTTATTTTAACAGACTCATCATAGTGTAACATACTGGGATCACATTGCTTGAGTGAAAAAATCTTACTCTCATTGCGGAATGAGATAGACTGAGATGCATTCCTAGCTATAATTTATTAGAACAAGGTCACCTTGGATTGATCCTGGTCTTTTCCATGTGATTTGAGAAACTGAAGGCTTCCCAAGTAGCAGGTAGCTAAGCAAAGTAGCTTCCTCATCCAAAAGACAAGGAGCTATGTCATCTTTACTGTGGGTACTGTTCTGCTCTGGATTGATGTCATGCAGTATCACTCATCTCCTTCATGCTGAGATGACTAATCTATTATCTTAGAAAACACTTGTAAAAACTCCTCTGTTGTATGTTTGGGTATGAAAAAAGTCCTATGGGATTTGATCAGTCTTGGGTTATTTGTGTCCATAAATACACACTACATCTCTATGTAAACAGGATTTATTCTTCAAGGTTTTGTTCTTTACTGTGTAAGACACTGTTTTATAGGGAAATAGAAAATTTAGTCTTGTGGTACTCGAGCTGATGAAAAACTCTATGGACAAAATTGTCACCTGTCTGAATCTCGATCTGTGAATATATTCAAAATCTGACTGAACACTGTCCTTGGCAACCTGCTGTAGCTGATCCTGCTTGAGCAGGTGGATTGGACTAGGTGATCTCAAGAGCTCCCTTCCAACTTCAACAATTCTGTGATCCTTAAATAAACTAATATATGCTACACCAAGAAAGGCTTTATTAGTTCAATTAAAATTATCAGTGCTAATTACACAGCTTCTGCTTGGTTCAGAGAAATGGCAAAGAGAGCTCACTACCTGCCTGCCAGATACCACACCGATGTACTCCATGTTTCCGCCGTCATCAGAACTATTGCATTTTTGCTGTATTTAAACAGTTTTAATAGGCCAAAGAGATAAGCTTTTAATTCCGTTGTTTAAGAAGTCAGAGAAAGCAAACTTAAAAATTCTCAGACGCTAAAAATAGTCTTACATTTCAAAATGAAACTTCGCAATCTAACTTGACCTAGTTATGAAACTGAAAAGGGGGACTGAAGAGGATTGATATGTGTATCTCTGTTTATTCATCCTTTTGGAAGAACTAATCCATTACTAAAGTAATAAAATTTAACTTCTAAATGTTTCTCTTTTTCCTTCTCCACTTTTTTTTCCTAGATGTTCTCTCTGTGGATATGTATGTAGCCATCCTCCATCCCTGAAGTCTCACATGTGGAAACATGCAAGTGACCAAAATTATAACTATGAACAAGTGAACAAGGCTATTAATGATGCAATTTCACAAAGCAGCAGGTATGTCTGATTTACTTTCAAGCCCTATCATCTAGAATTTTCAAAGGACCCAACTCTGATCCAAAATAAAGTTCCCGTCAAAAAGCAACAATTGTATGTTTTGATATTTGTTTCGGTTTTTATTATTATTTCAGGTTTCAAGGACAACTTCCAGACAAAACCTTATTAGAAGGCACAGATGAAAGTACAGTACCTATACTAGGAAGTTCAGACAACTTGGTGTCTTTTACAGAGTCTATTAACCAGACTACAAATGAAATTTCAGGTTCTGATGAAAATGAAAAACCTAACTTGATGAATACCTCATGCAGTTTAGAAAAGAACTCCACTCTACCCCATCTTGGCACAGAATACTGTGTTCTTCTCTTCTGCTGCTGCATTTGTGGTTTTGAGTCTACCAACAAAGAAAATCTGCTGGATCATATGAAAGAACATGAGGGTGAAATCATAAACATCATTCTAAATAAGGTCCACAGCACAACTCAGAGCACAAACTAGGTGAAGCAGTAAGTTAGAGAGGGTTTCCTAGAGTGAATATTTTATTTCTTTGCTAATTTTTGCCTGAGAAACTTGCTAAAGAGAAGAATTGCAAGCAAAACTTGATTTCCTATCCTGAGTCCTTGTTTCAGTAGGAGTACAATATTTTAACCAGGGACCGATGAATCATTTAAGAGATAAATATAAGGAGTGGGGAATAGAACGATCCATTTTAATTTGTTATTTCTCTATATGGTGCCAAGAATGTAGGATTGTTGGGTTTTTTCTTTTATTGTCAGGTACTAGTCAGTAATAAGGCATTAGTACAGTACGTCAAAACCCAAAGGTATGAAAGCTTTGTATCAACTGAAAAGCTTTTTTCTTCCTCCCTCTTTGTTGTTTTCAAAGTATTTCAGCAAAGAACTTTTTTACCCTCTTTTTTTGAAACTGGCAACAGACCAGATAGATACAAATTTTACCATATGATCTCGTAAAGCCCCCTGCCTGGATTCTGGAAGGCAGGGAGAAGGGAGGTGGGTGAGGGCATGTATGTGCTTGCGTGCACGCATAGGCGTTTCATTTTTCCCAATCTATTTTTAAGGCCTTAAAAACTCCCAAGTCGTCCTTCAACAAAGAGTGCTATCCTTTCTATAAATTTAGAGCAGCAGGAGCTGAGGAGCCTAGAAGCATTTTGCTAATAACTATTTGTCCGATCGAATCCTAACTAAAAAACTGCTGTCTTTTGAATTGATGGTGTGTAAAAGATCCTTTATAATAATGACCTGCTGTTTCTTACTGGTTTTCTTGACTCATTCAGCAGAACTATTTAAAAAAAAAAAGCTTATCATATGTTACTTTTAATTTGTGGTGATTGCTTTGCAGTATGTATGAGCAATGTTTTTTAATGAGAACAAGATATTAACAATAATAGCCACAAAGAGATGTAGATTAAACCTATGTAGATTCCTAAAGATGTAGGTGAGCACAAAGTGGGATTTTGAGAAATGCCTACATGCTTTAGAGTTCTTTCTTTGAAAATCCCACTGGCTGTCTGAATTTCCCATTTGTCTGGCAGAGCTGTAACTGTAGAAATAATTCACTGAAAGATAATTTTCCTGTAGAAAATCATATTTAAAAAAAAAGGCAAACTATTTTAAGGGAAAACTGTATCCAGTCACTTGTAGAATAAATTTTACCAGTGCATAGAATATGGATTCATAAAGGGAATTAGGGATTACTTTGTTTTCTAAGAAACACATAGAAATCTCTCCCTTTTAAAGCATTTAGCTTCTAAAATTACAGTGCTTTTTTTTTTACAGTTACAGCAATTTGCAGTAGAAGACATTCATCTCTGCATCAGTTTAGAATATTTTATACTGGCTAATTACCTGGCAACTTTATTGAGGTTATTTATAAAGTTGGCTACTTAAATTGTTTGAAATATATGCTTCGATCAAGTGAAGTAGTAGCACTTCCAAAGAAGCCCTTTAGCAGCCAGATTTAAGCTTTCTAGTTTGGGCATGTATTTCTGCTTTTAATGAATGGCAGATGCACAGAAGCATGGCTAGTTCCTGACATGGGGATGCAGTTACCTGATTTTTAGTAGCTCATTACTTAAAAAATTACTTACTCTTAGAAAAACAGTATTTTATGGTTACTTTATTTATACATTTCTGCTAGCAGAAATAAGCTACAACTGTAAATCTAAGAAGGTGGCAGATGTAGTGTGCAGTCTATTGCACTATCGCTGACTGGAAGTGGCAAACAGGAAAAGAAAACAAGTCTTGTTACAACTTTTGGAAGCAGCACAAAATCTAAAGGCCAGGGTAAAGGCACTAAGATTCCTAAGATGATTTTTGTTTTCAAGTGATTTCCTCAGTTTGACTTGTTCTTTTGGATTAAATATGTATTATTTTGTTTATAAGTTAGATAGCAGAAAGTACACATTTTACTTTAAAAATTGGTCAGGATATAATGTCAAAGCATTTTTGTGTCAGATATTTGAGATATTTTAAATACATATGTGAAGTAAGTATACATTATTTTCAGTTAAAAGTTATTTTTCATATTCCTACAGATGGTTTTTACATTTGAAAAACATTATTTATTTACATGCTCTCAAATTCGAGATAGTAAACTTTTAATGGGATATTCATACAGTCTTATTGACACCAATATTTTACCTTCAATATAGAATTCATGTGAAAATAGTACATTATCTGGAATATATCTCAACTTTCTCATTCAGAGATCCCGTTTGTTGAAAAAATTAAAGGTACAATGAGATCTGTAGTAATGCTAAACTACCAGTCAGTATTCACAGAAACAATATTTTGCCACATTGTCATTTTTGTGTAAAGGGACAATTATTTTAAAGTTGCTCGGCTAGTGAAAGATAAAAAGGTGAAAAACATGCATTCATAAGCTAAGAAGGAGATGGCAGTGAACCAAGACTTAAAAAGCAAGTAACCTTGAATCAAAATTAACAATTTTGGTGTGTGTGCAAGCCACGCTTGCAGCATTACGTACAATGCACCAGGACTCATTGTAATGGGATTACTAAGCAGGATGCATCTATTCACAGTTGTTCTTTGCCATCTTGTTGCTTTTTTTCTTTTTGACCATGTGTTCCTATAAAACAGTAGAAAGCTAGTTGCCTCTAAAAACCATTATCAATCCTAACAAATGCCAACGAATAATACTTTCCCATATGCACAGAGATTTATTTTTTTTAACTGTCTCCATGCTGCTTGCCATTAGTTACCCACTCACAATTCCCATGGACTTTATCACAAGTTCTGCATGTGAAGTAATTATAGGCTTAGTTTTTCTGAAAGCAAATTATTCCTCAGGTTATCTGCTTTAGAAAGTGTACGGTTGGCTTGGTTGCATGTTCTGTAAGGGTTTTTAAGCACATTTCGAAGTCACCAACACTGCGGTCTTCCCCTTTCTTTAAGCTTTTAAAATACTTTCAGATCTTCTGTTACAGCACTATCAGATGATCAGCTATTCACTTGCTGTTTGTTTAAATTAGATTTTATTCTGTGATATGAACTGTAACTTGCAGCTTTGTTTTAAATGCCTATACTTCTACTAAAGAGAAAACGTCATTCATACTAGACTGTACTGATAAATAGGTGCATATTTCATCTTTCCGATTTATGCTTGGCCTGGAAAAACAGAGTGGGATTCAGTCAGAGTTATTGTATTTTCCTCTTTCAGAAGCACTTATTTAATCATTTTAAAAAATGTACAGTTGGTGCTCAAAGTAACATTTGTTAAGATATATTTAATAGAAATTTACATTTGCATTTGATATTCATGGACATGGGTACATGTATTTTTTTAAGAAAAGGTATTGTAACACTATGGCACTGCTTTTATAGCCAAAGTATACAAAATTTAGAAAACTGACATGTAAAGACTGCAGTTAATTCTGATACTGTATGACTTTCATTTTATAAAATTATCCAGCACATTAAGCTGCATGCCTTAAGCTCTCTCTAGGATTGTGTTCCTGATAGACGACTGTTTGGAACTATGAAGCAAAGTCTGTAGTACTACTTTAACTACCTTCTGAAATACTGTACAATGTTAGAATAATTTATTTTGCTTTACAGGAGTTTGTCACGTATTGACTTTAATATTGTATTTTGGTAATAAACTTTTTTTGTTAAACACTTTAGTCACTTTTATTTGACCTGTACAAAATATGGAAAATTCAAAACTGAACCAGTGTTCAGAGATAGGGGAATCTCTTTAAATCAAAAAGTATCTGATAGACTTTACTGCCATTTCTCACTCTTGTGTCAAGTTATTACAGTTTTAATACTGTTAATACAAGTTTTATAAAAGCAACTGTAGTAATGAAATATGAGACTATTAAGTCAAAATACTTGTAAGCCTGCATGCAGTTATGATGGGACAATGCTGAAGCTAGTGGCAATTTTTTCCCTAATTGAAATGGAGTGAAAGCCTTATGCAGCTTTTTTCAAGTAAGTGAGTGACTCTTGCTTATCCGTCACATAAGCTAAAACATATCTTGCAACCTAATTTTAAATATACGGCATATTTCTTGGGCTTGCTGGAGTTTTTCTTCCCATCTTTTTCAGAAAAAAACAACCAAACCCAGTATAACTCAGTTGCTGTTGCTGGCCAAGGAGAGAAAAGAGAAAGAACCACCAGAGTACCCATTGCTGGTATTCTCATGGTTTCCGTTTTCATAAACAGGCTATCTTATTTCATTTTGTTGTTACTATTATGGCCCTGGGCCAAATACGTTGAAGTAAAAAAAGCTGAACTACAAATGGGTGTAGATGCAATGCTACAGAATGCTGTGTCGTGCAGCTTTTTCACATTTTCTGTAATGCAAAACCTGGGAAAAAAGTCTCTGTAGTAGGATGTGGCATCCAGGTATTATCCTATTCACTGTGCTAAAATACCTTGCTCGCTTCAGCTTAATAGAGCAGAAGAGCCTCATCGGAAGTTACTTCCCCCCATAAATAACCTGGTTGTGCGTGATCCAACTGGTATCCCAAGACACCTTATCTGCTGTGAAGCACGTCTTATCAGACACCTTCCCTCCTCACTAGGGCTGGCCAACCCAGAGCGGGGCTGCTGCTGCCAGTAGAACAGGCACCGTGCTTGCTACTGAACACTGCAGCTTTTGCAGAAATGGGACTGCACACACAGCTTGTTGGGATAGAGCTGCACTGACCTAACGTTTGACGATTGTAACGCCCCTGGGAACTAGGAGAAAATGGGTTAGAGCCCTGCCACACATCAATGGGATCTGAATCACTCTGTCCTATATCTTTGGCAAGTATTTATGGTCGGAATTATTGCAGAAAAGTTAACGCACCATGCTACTGTTCTTTCTTTGCAGTCCCTTCTAGGCATATTTGGAAAAGAGCTGTCACACTGAGCCACTCGGAAAGTGAAACACCATTAATACTGACTTAATATTAGCTAGGTAAAAAAACTCAGAATTGGTAAAACTAAGATGCTTTTGCCCAAAAGCAAAACTTCAGGCATCTGACAAACTTCAAAAGTTGAAAAAAGAGATAACCTAGAAATTTGACATGCTTGCAGCATATCACATGGCTGCTGAACAGCAACTCAAAAGATTGCAGGTTTAAACTCAAAATTTACTTAGGCAGAACTTGAGTCCTCCCGTGTTTCTAGTTCATAGTAGCTCTTTCTACAGTATTGAATGTGACAATCCAAGAGAAAACACAAATGTAAATAGTATAAAGAAATTGAATTTAAAGTTTCATTCAACCATTTCCTGTACATATGGTTTGTAGATATTTGACTAACATTTGTTAGTATTATGGGTAACTTGGTACTAACACTAAGACTTTGCTACCATATGATCTAGTTGGAACACAATGAGCAACAAGGATATTGGTAAATAATATCCTTTTGCTGCTTTGGCAAGTATAAAGCCAGCGTTACAGTATTGTAATAATACAGTATTACTGATTGCTTGCTACAGTTTGGTGTATTTTAATTTACATTTTATAACACAATTTTCAGATATTAATATCAATCTGGAAGTTCTTTAGTTTTTCTGTATACTCACAACTCAAAATATTAGATCTCATTATCAATGGACGTGTTGCCTAACTAATACATTGTTTCAGTGAGAATATGTTGAATAATAACTCTTAGGTGTAGCTCCCTCATGACAAAGGATTTTTTCTTTTTACACTTACATTGCTCTAGTCCCTGGCAAAAAGAGGCAGTAAAGAATGTTGTAGTGTGATACTTTCCAGCTATTACTGTAGGTGGAAACACACTCTCGGTGTCGTCCCTAGAATATTAAGCAAACCAGCATCAGATTCATCTGAGTACTTCCAGACGGAGGATCAGTGCAGAGGGTTTTTCTCCCACTCCATTTTTTTCTAGTGCTGTACCCCAACACTTACTGCAACAGGAAATACGACTTGTTAAAATATTATATAGAGTTGGGAAAAAATGCATTTTTTATTTTCCCTACTATCTAATCTTCTGCTATTTGAAACTTGAACAATAGGTGTTAATATTTCAAAATGATGGCTATAGCTCATTAGTTATTTTAAAATGACTTAAAGGTAACATTTACTCTTAGATACATTAACCACTGTGTAAGGCTGTCTAATGCTCTTCTATTACACAAACTGTTTTCACTTCGAATAACACTATTTTACAGCGTAGATTGTGTTAGTAGTTTGGGAATGTCAGCAGAATTTGTACTGCTGGTTATCTGCAATCATTTCCACAAAACAGAAAACTTCAACTGACTGTAGTAACTTGTTTATCACATACAAATATATTACATATATGCACAGTGTCATAAAACACAGTAGAATTAAGAAGACTAACTCCCCCTCTTTTCAGTACTACTGCCTGTTGGCAACCACGCTACACAGCCTGTCATTTAGTTCAAGATAACGTCTACCGAAGTTTTGGTTCTACAGAGAACAGGCTTTTAGTGGTCCGAAATTTATTAAACATGCATAATTACCGGATTTCTAAAGCTCTTAAATGATTATGTTTTCTAAACCATTTCTGCAACTTTTTGTTCTGTGTAGATTTTACTTTGCATTGGCCTTTTTACAAGTAGTGGATAAACAGAATTTCCATCGTAGAAAACATCTTCCACAGCATTCCCCTTCCCAGAAATTTAAGCACGTTATCTGACCTCCTTTACACAAAAATGTACACACACTCAAGATATTTTTTTTCCTTTATTTACACTGTAAAATCACTTGTATGATCTGTATACAATATGTACATTTTAACAAACACCTGATGTATAACGTGGCAGTGATGCTCTAAGTGATAAAAACAAGGTAAATCTAATGCCCATTGTAAAGCCCATAATTCTTCAGTTTCCATATTCTTAGTTTAAGCATTCCCCACAAATGTACCACCTGCCTTATTGCTCAAAAAAATAAGAGAAGTATGGCTAGTCTGTTGTAAATTGACTTGTAGTAGAAATTTTTAACTATTTGGACTTAAGTATTACTTTAGAGGAAGTAAGAGAAAATCATTGTTTTAAAAAATACTTATAGAACATACTAAGTGTGCAAGACAAATACTGAAAAATTTCCTCATTTCTAATGTCAATGGCTTCAAAGCTCTGAATTAGCAGGATGATTACTAGTTCCACTGTTTGCTTGGCATCTCTGAGTGTGTTTTCTATGAATTTCATGCCTCTTTTTGCTCAAAATACCGACTTTGCCAATGAACCAAGGTTGTGGAATAAAAAAGAAAAAAAAATTAAGTATTGCTGGACTGTAAAACGGTGACAAAAAATCAACTGAATATTGTCCTGAAGAAGTGAACTCTATCCCTGCCTGTTCCACAGAATTTGTATGGATTATTGGGAAATCTGCTTTCTGTGATAGGATCTGGGAGTCGGCATGTTGGTAAAAAGCTTTATGGGGAATTTTTTTTTCCTACGATAACTATCTTTAAAGACACTGCAAATAAAATTTACAATAAGGAATTACTGTAAGGGTAGGTTGTACCTGTTAAGTAGAAGAAGTCTGATGTTGCCGTTATCTTTCTGCTACAGATAAAGGTCTTTCCCTCCTTGCAGAGTTGTTTTTATGCTGCATTTGATCAAGAAATACAATGGAGCTTATAGTGAACTGAATACAAAATACACCTCTACTGTTTAGAATTCTCATTTAAATTAAAAAAGCACATCACCTCTATCTGGAACTACATCTATTTGGGAAAAAAAAAACCACTAAAAATAAATTCTACGTCACTATTTTAGAAATGAATCTTCCACACCTGTTTAAGTCCAGCGGGACAGCACGACCCAAAGCACCCGCTGCTCCCCTCAGGAGGAAGGCAGACCGCCCCTGGCGACACCGCGCGGGAG
>NW_008824401.1:4103388-4111794 GCF_000699105.1 Pygoscelis adeliae | reverse complement strand
CGGGGCCGGCCTGCAGCCGCAGAGCCTGCCCGCTGCCCCAGGCCTCGCCTCCCCTCACCTTAGGCAGCTGTGGGGACGGGGGTGGGACGTTCACTTCCCGGCGCCCTGTCGAGACTTTCCTCGGGCGTGCCGGGCAAAACCGTTCCCTTCGGCATAAAGGCGTTGAGGAAAGCTGACTGAGACTGGCGGTGCGAAGAGGGAGCATGGTTATGATGACCCTATTGCCTGTATTAGTTAATTGTCAGGTTTTCTACAAACCAGCTATTTAAAAACAACTTAGATAGATGCTCACATAGTTCCCTCCAGGTGTTTTCCCAGGCATGTGGGGAAGAGACGAAGCTAATCCGCTGCAAAAACTTTAAAACAACAACAAAGTTGTGCGGTTGAGGTATATTTCTTAGAGCATTCCTGTTACCAGTCAGTTACACCAGTGGTAACACAAGTATCACTGTTTGCGCTCTGGGAATGGTAGCAGATTTTTGCATTCAGGATGGGACATCATTGGTTTTCAAATGTAGAATGGCAGGTTGAAGCAGCTTTACGTATGGACCATGCTCACAGAGCAAAGAGTGCCTGGGAATTGACAAGGGAATGAATAGCTGCTCTTCTTTTTGCCTTTTTTGTAATGTTTTCAAATTTTATGGTGCTTTAATAGTATAAAACATCAAGCATTTTCTTAATGCTTTTTCTCTAGTTTTTTATAATACGTTCTCTGGCATCATTTTTGCATCTTATGGCCCCCTTTTTCAGGATTTCCTGAAAGCCAAGATTTAAACAACTGGCTTTCTATTTTTTAAAATACCCTAAAAGGACTAATTTTTCCTTGAAGGGCTTACACTTTTTCAAAGAAGTGGAGCCTGGTGTGCATTTTGAGCCACGGGCCAGAAGTAAGGGCAGTCAGAACAATGAATCATTATGAAAACCTGTTCAAGAGTACGTAAAATTGTGAACTTAAGTCTTTACAAGTTTAAGATAATGTTTCCTGTAATTTCATTTGCACTCTGAGTTGTACAAATTTAAAAAATCTTGCCTTTGTGTAAGATACACTTCAACTACAGTATAGTTCTGTAAGTCAAAGTCTCTGATGGCAGTAAAATATGGTTCTGTTTTCAGATATTTCATACAGTATTAAGTGAATGTTTGGGTAGGAAGATGTATTGCTTGTATGTGCCCATTTAGGAGTCAGACTGAAGAATAATGAATTAAAGTGACTGACATCATGACAACCGTAAGACAGAGAAGGGCTGGAAAAGGCACAGAAGCGGCTGAAGATCAGCCTTCAGAGGAGAAGAATGTGAAGCCTGATGGGAAAATTCTGTCTGGTGGGTAATGAAAAGGATTGTAACATTATGGCTTTTTAGTAGTGTTTAGCTTTTGGTATCTATCCTAAGCACGGGTTAGAACTAGGTATGTACCAAATACATTTTCATACTTGAATATCTATCACCAAAATAAATTGGATGGGACAGAGGGCATGCAGATAACTGCGTGTCAATCTCATCTCTATTTTAAAATCCTAATTTAAATTGGTGAGAATAATTTTTTTCCATTTAGTATCAGTGACAAACTGTCAGATTTCATATAGCCATCGTAGGTTCTTAAATGAATCCCAGTTCAAATCATTGGTAACATAAAAGGATTTGAAGACCTCTGATGAGTTGTACTTAAATATAAGCAGATTGCACATGAAATCTGAATTTAACTGGAAACCATTGCTTTTTAACTATAGGACAAACTAGCTAGGTAAATTTAAAAGTGAGACATTAAACAGATCCTCGAATTAAGACACTTAAATAATGAAATACTGGCAACATTTTTGTTTGAAAATATAACTTTAGAGTTGCAAAGTTTGTTGGGTTTGTTTTTTTTTTTAATTAACTTATTTTAAGGGATGTTTTGATCTAAATTCCAAATGTTTCTATATATGCAATTTGGGTAAGATGAAAGGCAAGTTACATTGTTGTTTCTGCACAAGTACACTTAGGCTATATACAAAATGGGAAAGTGATCATAGTTCTCATCCAGCCCAGCCCTCAGTTCCATTGAATTGCGTATTTGGTACCCATTACGTAGACATCACACACAGTATGGAATAGCCATTTCAAAGATATAATTCCAGATCACTAAGATCCATATTAAGCCTTATATCAACATTAAAAAAAAAAAAAACAACTAAAAAAACAGGAACATAAGTGTACAATGAATTGATCAAGTTACTTAGAAACCCAACCTTTCTTTCCCATCATTCCATCTATAATCTTATTCTGATGTCAGCAGGAGGTCATCTGCAATTCAAAGCATGACACCATTATCAAAGGCTGCTTTGGCCGCTGTTCAGTCTCTTTATGTGTATTTAGTGAGACTTCTGAACCTTCAGTGTTGTTTTTTACAAAAACCAAGCAAATCCCCAAAACACAGGCAGCTGTTTTAAGACATGTGAAGTCTTACTTTGTGATCTAACAGTCATCCTGTATTGCCTTAATTAAAAAAGTTGCCCTGGAGGATATTTCAATTTAGATTTACAAATTAGATATGGTATTTATTGAGATTTGTATAGGATCATGGTGTTCTTAACCTATAACTACATTTTAGCAATTAAGGCACACCTTATTTCACTTTGCATGTAAATAAAATACTCTTGAGTTTGCTATATGAGAAAATAAAAACACATCTCTATAAAGACCTCTTAAAACCAAGTGTTCTCTTACCTACAGAATGTAAACTGTACTAGCACAGGCAATGTATAAATGAGTTTCCAAAATTCCTTTAAGTTGAATTATGTTTCACAATTACAGAGTGAAATATTTTTCTTCCAAGATCATACAGGTGGAAAGCTGTGGAACATACTCTCAATAAGTGTTGGTGGAATTGTTGCCCTCTCTCTTGGACTTCTTACTTCTGTTTATGTTGCTACACTGCATGAAAATGACCTGTGGTTTTCCAATATTAAGGTAACAGTAATTTTCATAGTTTCATCAGTGCTTTCATAGAGCATTAATATGAGTTGTGGTTTAACCCCAATCGGCAACTAAGCACCACACAGCTGCTTGCTCACTCCCCCCTGGTGGGATGGGGGAGAGAATCGGAAGGGTAAAATCCCAGCCAAAACCAGCACAGAGTGTTAGTTGAAATTTCATTTATTTATGTATTTTTGTAACTTGCTCAAAAATAGAATATTTCATTTTTTGGAATTTAATTTTAAAAAAGCTGTGCTTCACTTTCCACCACTTTTTAAATACTTGATCATTTCTATAAATATGTTTCCCCAATTTTTCTCTAAAAACGTTGCTACACAGCTCCTGCCTGAGTTGTAGCTGTGGTTCTTCCAACCATTGATCATTATCTAGAACAGAATTTCAACCATCTACTGTATGTTGCTCTATAATCATCTTTCTTTTATCCAAAGCAATTCAAAACCAAACAAAAAACAGTTAAAATAAACAATATGCAAAATCCTGGCACACAGTTCTTTAATTGTATTTATACTGTGATATTGTAATACAGCTTAGGCACAGTCTCTTACTATTCAATACTAATTTTATATAATGTTATCCTAAAAGTGCAAACTTCAAAACATATTTCAGACATTCACCAAAGTAAACCCAACCATTCCCAAGATCCAGGCCTGACTAGTTTTTTCCTAGAATCATTGCATGGGAAAATAATGCAGCTGTACACATATCTAAATTTAACCAGAGAAAAGAAACAGGTGAGTAATTTTCCTTTTAGATGCCTAAAATTCACTCTGTTAGCTCAATGTATTATGTTATTCAAAGAGGACGTATATTTAATTGGCATACTTGCATTGCAATATGTCTTTCCTATACGACATACCTTTTCTGTCCCAGAAACATTTATGTTCCCATAATAAAAATAGTTGCCACTTACTGAAACAATTGCTGTTGTACTATACATATAATACTGTTTTGTACCCACTCTCATCTTTCTTTGAATATATAGATAGATTGTACATATGTTGAAGGTACACCTTAGGTTTGCCTTTTCCTTCCAAAAGCAAGTATTGATTAATTTCACAGGTATTGTGTATTTTGAAGTACAAACAGGCATGGTCTTGTGGCAATGTATGAACATAACGGATACAGCATTTTTATTCTGTTGAACTGATACAGAGGGACACAAAGTTCACTGAGAGAAGCAAGTCTGTAGTTGCAATTAAGTTGCCTCCCAATGGATTAAATGCTCATTTTATTTGATAATTATTGTTTTCATTTTGAGTACGCTAGAATGCCATTAGCTATCAAAACTGAAATAAAACCGTCTAGATATTTTTAGTCTGGATTCTGTTGTCTCTGTAGCTCTCATTTCATCCTATGAAGTTGATATGACAACTAGAACATTGGAACCTGAGCAATTTCAGCCGATTCGATGGAAAGATTCTAAAAAGCATTAAGTTCATCTACCAGCAGGTTAAAGGAGAAAGAGATGCAGATACTGAAAAAGGTATAATGTGAGATCACTGAGTAAGATGTGAACTCCACCAGAGAATGCATGTGGCTACAGTGCTAATTTTAAACTGATAACAGGAAAAGCTTTAATGAGATTTCACATATTATTAGAGATAAAATAACCAGTTGTAACACAGAGCCAAAAGTGATCAGGCTTCATACGTACTCCTGCTTTTTGGAGCTGTGTTCAGTGAGTGTATACTGTTTGTGTTTTTTGTGTACGCACTCTCAACTTACATTGTTTCTAAGGATAACTTCCCAAATAGAAGGCTATAGCTCTAACTTGATTGATCAGACAAATGCAATTTATTTTGTAAACACTTACATCCCAAGCAAGATTCAAAGGTACTTTTAAAGATTTGTTCTCAAATTATTTATTACAGCTTGAGACCAAACAGGTAGTATCCCATGCAGTTTATTTGCAAATACAAAGAAGGTTGGGGATGAGTCAAGTGTGATCAAATTTTCTGCAATTGTCTGCCAAGTCAGACTCTGACTCTGCTTTCAGCTTTCCAGGGTTTTACTGATAACCTAAATATAGTCTAGACTTGTTTTCTTGCCAGTATCCATATCAGAGCATTTTGTGGGCATAAGTGAGAATAGCAAGAGAAGAAATCTAAACTGTGTATTTTGATACGCTTTCTCTTAGCTAAGCCGAGAAGGAATACATGGATGAGATAAAGTTTGAACAAAATACTGTTTTATGAGTAGTACGGGAAGATACTACGTATGAAGAGCCTGTGAAGTTTCCTGTAAAGCTGAGACAGGCAGGCTCATCCTAACATCTGTAAAACAGTATATAGACATCTCTGTGCCTATATGTATGCGTGGACATTGTAGTGTCTCTAGATGTATGTACATGTTTTCCAACACTTCTGAATTGGCTAATCTTACAATTACAGTACACACCATATATTAATAAAAGACAAGAATAAAATATGCTATGGAAAAATCTGAGATCCTGGAAAATTAAGTTGAAAATAAATGGAAAAATTGCTTTTTTCTCTCTAACATTTTATAGTTTGGCCAAAGCATATATTTTTGCATATGTTAACTGAATTTTCTAAACATTTTGAAAGGTAAGTTTTATTTTAATACGTACCCCAGCCCGAATTCTCAGAAGGGAGGACTGTAGTCTAATCCTTGGCACACAATTATTCCATGCCTTGCTTAATGAAGCACAGAGGTTATTTTGTTCTATTTTATTTTTATTAAAGATTACATATAGAATAAACAGATGCAATACAAATACACATCCAGTGTTTCATTAACCCCCATACCTATGAAACATAGTAGTGCATCACCACTGCTCTGAAACATAGAAAATAAATTCTAAATCAGTTATATTTCCATACCTTTTAAATTAGTAACTTCAGTCACTCTGGCTGTAAACTGCAAATATGGGGATTTTATGTTACTGAACTCAGATATAAAAATTGTATAACAACAATTTTTATTAGCTCCCTGAACTTTATTCCTTTCTTCCAATAAGCTACAATTAGTCAGATGGTAAGAATTCATACACAAAAGCGTATGTATGGCTACTAAATCAATATAGCCAGATGTAATGGGAGACTTGTTTTGTCATTTTTTCTTTTATGTGAAGGTACTCCTCTCTTTGTACATCAGTAGAAGGAGGTCTGCAGTGCTTATCTGACATTTTTGCACTAAACTAGACAGAGGTTTTTACATATACCATTTAGGTACAAAAGGTGGAACTCTTGTCCTGAAGACCCCATTGATATATAAACATCATGATTGCATAGTTACAAAATTGTGCAGTTTGCCAATTGTATTCAACCCTAAAAATTGCAAGTAAAAAGAGTTCATTATGCAAAGTCATGATTCTTAACTTCTACATAATTGAAGTCACAACTTGCACATACACTTGTAGTGATTGCCTTTCTGTAATTTCAGTTGCAATTCATAGAAAGCCAGTTCAGTTTTGGGTGTCTTCCAGCAGTGGTTCACCCAACAAGAAAAACTGTTCTGTGGTTGTTACACTGTTCTTTTCCATTTTGAATATGGCTTTCAACAGTGCATTGATTTCAGCTGCTGCAGTGTGTGTGAATCTTGTTCTTATTTGCTAATAGATATGCCTGCTATTACAAATTTGCCATGGTTATTGGAGAAAGATGTAAAATTGTTTTCTTACCAGAAAAACTGAAAATGCAGATCTTGAAGAGTGGTTTATGCTGTGAAAGAGGTACATGACTGGTATTCTTTTTTTTTTTTGTTCCAAGACTTCCTGAAAGAACAATGAAAAAAAATGAGAATGCAGAATACCATGTCACGTAGTCAGAAGCTGTGTTTGTGTACGCTTCCAGCAGGGATCACAGAAGGTTATAATCACTTATCTTGACTAAACAATTTTGAAGAAAAAAGTTTGAATCTCTTCTCATATACATTAAAGCAACAGAGATCTCTGTTTATGATGGTGAAAGCCAAAACAGATTTTGTATCCAAAAATCCTTTCTCAGTTTTCTGAAAACTTTTTGGCATGACACATATAAAATGGCTAGTCTATTTTCAGTGATTTTTCAATAGCAGTTTAGTGACTGCTCCTCAAGTACAGTATCGTCTGGGAACAGGATCTACTATGAAAATAACAAAATGGGGAGGCAGGGGGAGAATTGCATCACCTCTCATGTCAGCTGTTGTATTGCTTGTTCAAATGCAAACTCTGAAGAAACTTTGAACAGGAATGAACCAAGGCCACATAGCAAATTAATACTGTAACACAAACAGGAAAACTTCAGAGCTTTCATTTGTTCTTCATCCCTTCTGAGTAAGCATTTGGACTACTATTACTGAATTTTACTTTAATAAAATTGCTGCTTGCAAGAAGTCAGGAATAAAAATATCAAATTTAAAATCTTTAAGACATGCAGGATAAGAATTCTGGGATTCCTTCTCTGAAGTGCTTGTATTTTCCCTTTTTACATTTTGAATATAAAAGAAAGATGAAAAAAAGTGGGGAAACAGGAAGCCACCTAATTAGAACTCTACAAAATGAATGCGTAAGCCATAAAGAGAAGGAGGGCAGTCCAGTACTTTGGTGGTACTTTTCCAGAGGTACCTGTTGAGTTGTCATGGGTACTTTTACTCTGGATCAAAAGTCTGATCTGAGTAGGAACTGTGCCATTCTAACAGATGGGCATGAGGTTAGCCAGCCAAGAGACCATGTACAAGGATTAAATATGTTTGCTGAAGGCATGATTCTCAACCAGGAACACTGATAGCAGCTGTCTGTATTGAGTTTCCACTTGTATGGTTGAGATAACGTTATAATCTTTCTGATCTTAAATTGAACAACTAAAAAATATTTTCAGTTACACAAATTGTGTTTTAGCTTTGTCAAAAAGAAAAGTAGTTGGAGCTTTGCTTATGCTCTTTATTTATAGAAAAACTCAACTCGGACTTTGCCTGCTTGCTCAGTATTCTGAATGACTTGGTTAAGGAGTTTGAGGAAACCTAAGCTCTAGAATTTTTGCACTGCCCTTGAGAGGAAGTCCTTTGTATTTTGTTTTGAATGCTTAATATTATTAGGATACAATTGCATAAATTGAAATCGTATGAAACTCTATATGTATCCTGGAGGATAGTGTTCTTTTTTTTTCCTTGGAACAGCAATAACTTCTTTGTTAAAGACTCACAAATTGAATATACAGAAAGATAAACGTGCTCTTACAATGCTTACCCATAAGTCTGTATGTTTTTATTGACATGGAACACTAGGAAAAGTATAAATTGCTGTAGAATTGGAAAAGTATTGTGAGTGAATAAAACAGATGTTATCTTAGCATGAAACAGATGTAAAACTCACTAGTGTTTGTCTCATAAAGTATAGCATTTGGTTGAATACAGCTGGTGCCAGGATTACAAATTAATCATGTTTGAATGCATTTTTGCTAATTAGATCCCCCTCTGAGACTACTCT
>NW_008824401.1:4095779-4103371 GCF_000699105.1 Pygoscelis adeliae | reverse complement strand
TTAACATTCCTTTTTTTCTTCTTTTTTTTTTTTATGAGCACTTAGAATCAGCCACTTTTTGGTATTAGAAAACTTTTCAGTAGTGATGAATTTGAAACCAGAGCTCATTCAAAATCCAGCGTTCTCATTTTGCTAAGTGTGTGGCTTTTAGTATTTAGTGCCAATGTCAGTTTTGTCTGCTGGTATTATAATGATTTGTATGTCATAGAGCAGCTGGAGAGTTTAATTGTGAACTTACATTGAATCAGATGTGTTTTTATCTGTTGATTTTTCTCAAACCAGAACTAATATTGGTTTAGTTTGTCGACAGTTGACTTCAATAAAACACATGTTTAGAGATAAGATTCTATACTGGGCAGTAGAGGAGGAAGGAAACTGATTTTTTTGTCTAGCTTTATGTTAGCTCTGAAATAGTATTGATTCTGTTCCAGCAAAAGAGATGGGACTGTATAAGAAACATAAAGTCTTGGGATTCTATGCACGGTTGCATTAACCAGAATGGCATTCATAAAAATCTCAGAAAACAGTAACATTCTGTTATTTCAGTAATGTTTTTTTGTAAAGAAAGCTGAATTAATAAGATTGTTTTTAGAAATCTCACTTAAATTTCATAATGACTTGCATACACCACATACAGGAATCTTATTTTCAAATCTGGATATAAACCTTTTCTAACTTACTGCTTATGAGATACTCGCTGGGATGTTTTTATATGAACTACTAAAAAGATCACTAATAATAAAACAATTTTGTATAAGATGACTATTACTTCTCTTCAGATTGGTTGTTCATGCAGTCTTATTTTGTTTAAATGTGGTTGCCCAAGGCTCTGAATTTGTTAAATTTCTTTAGGCCTTCACAACTAATGAGTTAACAAAAGGAGGTGAATTCCAAAGCAAAGTTCCGGTACTGAGAGCAGTTTTCTCTAGGAGAGCTTTCATATCTCACTAGACTCCACCTGCTGCAATATCAGCCAAGAAAGAGGATAGTTTAAAGTGTACCTAGTTTAAATAATTTGAACATTTTAAAATTAAAAAGAATAACTTTACCTACACCTAAAAACAAGCAAAGAATCGCTTTTCCTTTAGCCTGTAATTTAAGTATGAGAGTGATGAACAGCTGGCTTCCTGCAAGAAACAGCATTTAACAAGTGGGCAGCAGCATACCCTGCCAGCTGAAATATCAGAGTGGCATTATGGTGCAGTCCCAAGTATAGCACACTGAATTAATTGAGCCTTAAGGTGGCAAAGCCATGGAACACGATGGGATATCTACATCTGGAAGAAGAGGTTAAATGCATGGAGCAAGCGTATGCGGTTTTAAAGTCCAGCTGTTGGTCACTGCACCTATCTAAACATTGAATATTACAAAAACATAGTAAAAGATCCAAAATGTTTCTGAACAGCATATCAGAATCACAAAAGGCATGTACATTTCCCCAGCTAACAGAGGCGTTGACGCCTCAGCCATTTGCCGCTCACCCTAATTTGTCCATGTATTTTACCTTTATTTGAACTGAGTTGCATAGAATGCACGAACCCAAAGACTCAAGCCATTGTATAGGTCAATTTCCCTGGTGCAGCAAGAATTTGAGTTGAAGGCAGCTTCATATGATTGTGAAAAGCAAATGGAAAGTGAATTTACTATTGAACTTTCACTTGCAGGAAGTCGAAAGAGAAATTTCATTCAGAACAGAATGTGGACTTTATTATTCCTACTACAAACAGATGATTCAGGCTGCTTCCATCCAGCAAGGTATTGTAAACTGTAAAGTAAGTTTTGCTTCACGTTGCCAGCTGACTATTTTTAATATTTTTTCAAATATAGTTGAGAACAAGGAATATCGTAACTGTGAAAGATAGCGTAACAATTGTACTGGAGACAGATTTATTCTGTTCATACGCCAGGGAGCTACTAAGTTGTGGATGTAATAAATTTCACAATGATACATCGGTTTCTGTGCCACACCTTCACATTCTGATGAAGGCAATCACTTTGAGGGACAACTTTCGTATCTGTTAAGGTTTCAACCTTGCTGGTTTATTTAGTGTATTACCTTCATTTTTATTCTTCTCTTGTTTAATTTGAATTACGAGCTATTTGTGGGAAGGGGCAATGTTTTTTGCTGTATGTCTGGACAGTAAGTGACACAATGAGCAGCTTCCAAGGAAATCATACACGATGATGGGGTTTTCTGTGACAGTCTCATGTTTTCTAGATACTTAACTGTTGCTCCCTAACAATTTTGCTTATACTACACATTTGTCAATATTAACTTCACCTGTGTTCAAAGTAGTAATGAGAATGGTTCTCAAGATCCAGTATGTACCACAGATTCTATGCTAGGAATGTAAGTGTAAAAATAAATGTTTTATACATTACTAAATATATAGTACTTGAATTAGCACTCTGAGTCACATTTGAAGCAGGGAAACTGAAGACCTCAGAAGGTCATGTTGATTCAGAGGTAATGTGATCTGAATCCTTGATTCAAAGTTTGCAGTTTTTGATGAGAGATCCTAAAATACCTTTGAAAAAGTTATTCACTGTTCAAATGAAGATGGAGGGGGAAAATGACAATCTCCTATTTCAATTTCTCTTTATCGTTAAGGTTTACATGGTTTAGTATATGACAATAAAACTGAATCTGTGAGGACAATTAACATACTTGAAAGAATGAATGTTTACCAGGAGGTGTTACTCAGCATTCTGTATAGGATTCTTCCAATTCAGGTAGGCATTTATTTATGGCTTTAGATTGTAAGTGCATTATGAAGATTGCCCAGTGAATCATAGCTCCTCTTTTCAGTTATTTTCTAATTAGAAATATTCCTGATACCTTTTTAATTTGTAAAAGCAAAACCTAATTCATATTAAGTATAGTCCCCCCATGAGTGTTTTATGTCAACATCAGTATTCTTGTGTTTTACAGCAATACCTAGAGCCCGTTTATTTTTATATCTACACTTTGTTTGGACTTCAGGCAGTTTATGTCATTGCTCTGTATGTAACAAGCTGGCTTCTTAGTGGAACATGGCTTTCAGGGTTGCTGGCAGCTTGCTGGTATATTACAAACAGGTAAGTGAGATTAAACATTTGATCTTTCTAAAATTGTACCTCATTTCAAAGGTAAGGCATTAAACCTTCAAATGCATGATTAATTGGACAAAAAATGGAACTATAAGGCCTCTCTCCAGATTAGCCAGAAAATGGAAAAAAATGATAAATAATACAAAATAATCAGAAAATAATCAGAAATGAGCTGACATTGCAGACTAGGATTATAAAGTTTCAAGAAGTTTGAGTAGAAAATTTTGGCTTAAATTGGTCTCTGAAAGTGGACTACATCTTTCAGATGTGTCTGGATCTCCAGATCATGTACCCTGTCTTCTCCAGCCTAGGATCCCTTAGGTGTTAGACACCTGCATATATGCCCTTTGGGTCTCTCCTCACTGCCCCACACCCAACTTCCAGGGCTTCCTTCAACAACCTAAGATGATCAGAAGTTCAGCTTCTCGGTTCCCTTATTCCTGTAGACATCTGCACTAAGACTCGCAAGAATAAAGATGGTAATTGAGTTGTTCTAGTGCTTTATCACTTGAAGAATTCTCAACTTGGAGAGAAAAACTAAAGAACTGGCTTTATGCCAGCAGTAAGCTGCTGGCATGAAGCTAAGACTGGTGACATAGGCTGTTAACTGTAAATTAATCAAGAAAATAAAAGTACAGTGTTAGTTCTATCAAAACTGTTTGATATGTTAATCAGCAGCTGTAAAGAAGTTTATCTGCAAGCATGTCCATTACAGAATAATTCTACGTATATAGTGGTAAAACGTTTCTTTCTCCAAAGATGAAAGTAATTAAAAAATACATGCAATGTGCAGTAGTTCACATGTTTATTTCATGAGGTCATCTTTTCCATTTACAGAATATTTCGAGCAGATTTGTTCTGTCCATCTTTCTAATAATTCATGAACAATGGAAGCTTGTTATCCTTTATGCAAATAGAACAAGTACATGGAATTGATTTGGATAAAGACTTTCTGTCCAGATGAAGTAAATCTGAGGCTACTGAGTAACTCCATTTTAGACATTTTTTTCATCCAGCTAAGAATGTCTCAGATATGTTGCTTACTTTCCTTTTTAGCAAACATTTTCTCTACACAAGAAAAAAGGGAATTATTTTTTGTTTTTAATTCAGCTTTTGTAAATGACTGCCCTTTGAGGAACTTCTGCTAACTTCCATCACATACTTTTTATGTTAGAACATGAAAAAAATGACCAGAAGTTCGTACCAGTTTAGCAGTATTCAAATCCCATGCACTGGGATCACAGTGAAGAAATTGATACCTATTTATTCTTATATGTGCTTTTTGCAAACCAAAAAATGAAGTAAAATTACCTGTGGCATGAAAACTCCACATGCTGGATTTTGGGAGTGTTTTTGGTTTGGGGTTTGTTTGTTCATTTTTAAATTACATATTTTAAATGACTTGCAGAACCTTCATAATGATGTTTTTTCAGAGCCGAGCATGTTGAAGGAACTAGAGTGTAGTCCATTTTTATAAGTAGTTTAAATACCACAAAGATGCCTGTCTTTGCAACTTCTCTGTCACTAAGTGGTGTTTTATTTGTTTTAAATTTATGAAACTCTGTTTTGTACAGAACAGATACTACAAGAGTAGAATTTACCATTCCTTTAAGAGAGAACTGGGCATTACCATTCTTTGCTGTTCAGATAGCAGCCATCACATACCTACTCAGAACTCATTTACAGCCTGTTCAAGAAGTGAGTATTTCTAACAAGTATGACAGTAAAATTAGTATCGGAAAACTGTCTATAAAACTTAGGACAAAATACTTAATAAGCACTTATAGCAGTGGATATACACACACACACACAAAAATCACAATGTTGAAAACATTAATCAGATGAGCCTTCTGTTAATTTAGATGTAGTTGAAATACAAAGGAATACATATACTCAGCACTGAAAAAAAATAAAGGTAAGCTCTAAAGAGTACAAGACAACAGTACTGTGTATTTAAGAAAACATGAGAGTAACACAAAGTGGGCAGGAGAGGAGCTTGTGAAGCACAAGGATTAAAGATTTTCTTTTGATTTCATTTGTTGCACAAATCTAAGAGATTGTCCTGATCTGCAAGAATAAAAGCAAATTGGTGATACAGTTTTTTTGACAAACAGTTCTTAAGTTATTACTCCTCAATTTGATCAAATAACTGCTATTTATAGCATAGTAAAACACATATTGCATGTTAATCTATGGGCTGAAACTATTTGAGATCTCACCATTTTCTTGCAAGTGGTATTAAAATGGTAAAATACAGGCATAAATACAAGAACCTGTAAGTCTAAAAAAAATGTTCATTATCCTCCAAGCAGTTACTGCAGTTAGAAAACTCATATTAATGTTTTAAAAATGGATTTAAAATAAAACCAAATTAAGGTGGGTTTTGGTTGTTTTTGTTGGGGTATTTTTTGGGGGTTTGGTTGTTTGTTTTGTTTTTTAATGAAGGAAACTATAAAGTTAAATAAAACTTCATTCCCTCCTTCCAGAGATTGACACTTACGGCTGTATTCATAGCAACATTTCTCTTTAGCCTGACTTGGCAATTTAATCAGTTTATGATGCTGATACAAGCATTGGCACTATTCATACTGGACTGCTTTGACATGCTTCCCACAGCAAAGGTAAGATTATGTTTGGAAATAACCAAATGTTTTTCTTTTCTATCATAAAGCTAACAGTTTTGGAGGTATTTTACTAACCAGTGGCCTGGATGCTCAAAGTAATACAGATTATACACTGTACTGCTTAGTGTTTTTAAGTAATCACAGTGTATATACTGCAAGTGTAAAAATGAATACTCAAAACAACACCATTTGCTTGCACGCAAGCAAAGCAAAACACGGAATCCATTCACTCCTTCCCATGGGCAGGCAGGTGTTCAGCCATCTCCAGGAAAGCAGGGCTCCATCACGCGTAACGGTTACTTGGGAAGACAAACGCCATCACTCCGAACATGGCCCCCCTTCCTTCTTCTTCCCCAGCTTTATATGCTGAGCACGACGTCATATGGTGTGGGATATCCCTTTGGGCAGTTGGGGTCAGCTGTCCCGGCTGTGTCCCCTCCCAGCTCCTTGTGCACCCCCAGCCTCCTCGCTGGTGGGGTGGGGTGAGAGGCAGAAAAGGCCTCGACTCTGTGTAAGCACTGCTCAGCAGTAACGAAAACATCCCTGTGTTATCAACACTGTTTCCAGCACAAATCCAGAACAGAGCCTCATACTAGCTACTATGAAGGAAATTAACTCTATCCCAGCCCAAACCAGCACAACTGAAAATTAGTATGGTGGCTGCGTATCAAAATGTGGTTTATTTAACAGTTTGTAAGCTCTTCATTATATCTGCAAATGTAAGCTGAAGTTAGCAGTTAATGTGACTAATTAGCTACCTTAAAAGTTGGCAAATTACCAGCTTCATCCTGAATTATACTAAAATGGACTTACTGCATCACTCTTACTCCATCTTAATTTTCCAAAAAATGCTACTTAAAACTGTTGGGGTTTGTTGGTCCATTTGATACTGACTTACACCGCTGCTGTAACACAAGACTGAACTCAGGATCTTTGTGTCAGGTAAAATTTATGTTTTGGTACCGCTGTGTCAGAAAATCAGCTGGTTTTTAGTGTTTGCATTCAGCTGAACATTCGTAATAGTTTAGCATAGCTCGAAAAGGGCTATACTAAACTATTATAAAAAAGTTAGAGAAATCAGCTGATGTCTGATTGCTGAACTGCACTGAGCCATAACTCTTTAGTCATAAAGACATTAGAGAGGCTACAGAAACACTTCTTTGACTAAAGAAAATACAAAACATCTCCAAATATTAAGTAATTAATATTTTCCTCACTTTACAATTAACTTATCTGCCTTATTACAGCATCAGGCTTCCCTAGGTACAAGATAGGTATAAAATATTAACCTAACTAGTTCAGGACATAAATATAGAAAGGATATAGTAATGGCTTTTGGTGTAATGATTTAGTGCAAGATGATACATTTTTTTGTAAAAATAATTGGTGTTGAAATAACTTAGAAAACATATTCAAAGCAAAGCAGCTATGACTAAAGTTTTGTAGGCGTAAAAATCTCATTATTGTTACAGGTTACGTGGCTCTATATCATTCAGATTTCTGCATTACTGCTAGTCTGTGTTCTACAGTTCTTTAATTCTATGATTCTTGGATCATTACTTATAAGTTTTAATGCTTCTGTCTTGATAGCAAGAACAATCCAGGTAGGTACCGAAATATTTTTGTAGTACTGAATAAACAGTGTGATATATATAGGTAAATGAGTAATTTATATGCATTATAATCTTAAATTACTAATACTAATTAGAAGAATTACTATAGCGTAAAGCAACAAAAACATTGCATGATCAAATAATGAATTCAATTACACTAACTACAGCATAACCAAGCACCTCAGACACCATAATTCTGTGATTGCTATTAACATTTATGATTGTGCAAGCTGCAGTTTGGATCCTGCAAAAAAATTGCATAAAC
>NW_008824401.1:4062497-4095743 GCF_000699105.1 Pygoscelis adeliae | reverse complement strand
ATTTATGGATCTGCTTCCAACAAAATATTCTGTGAGAACTAGGCGCATGTCAAATTCAGCTTACTGAAATCTATTGTTTCTTTCAAAGATTAGGATTTTTTCCCTGTATTTACAGTTCTCTTTTTTCTGATACTGGTGTTGACAACAGCGTCTAACCAGAATATATGAACTTCCTTCATTCGTGATCTTTTAAAATCAGGACTGTGTTTTTTATAGTGAGACAATATCTGCACCTATTCCGAGTTGCCTGTGAGCAGTCAAAGAACCATTCTCAGGTCTGGAGCTTTGAACTGGAAAGTTGCTCAAAATCCTATCAACTGACAGTTAGAGCCAGAAGCCACCTTTGCCATATGTAGGTGGAAGGTCTAATGAATAGATATTTCAAAAGGCACACAATACTGTTGAAATTAGGGGAATCTTGGAACACAACCACAGTTGCACTGGGTGCCAGCAGGTGCATAAATATAATGGGGCCACCTCTGAAGGAAGGCTGTTTGGCTAGTTACAAAACTCTGCCAGATCAATACGCTGGGGAGTTTTTATGATATTGTCCCTTCAGTTTTGTGGAAGAAAGATATCTGTATTCTGGATACTTGGTTATGTATACGTTTTTGCTTACATGAGCCTAATACAAATTTGACCCTGATCAAGCCTAGCGGATATGCTATTTAAAATAGTCTGTGTTGCTTTTGTTCCAAATACATACAAATGTACTGAAATACTGATATTATCTTCTTTCTAGAAAAACCTAAAAAAGGGTGGCTTGCTTAATAGGCTTGGGAAACTTATCCTGCATGTACTATTAGTCTTGTGCTTGACTCTCCTTATAAATAAGTTCATCAAGGTAAGCAAATAATTTTTAATACAGAAACTTGCAAAACATATTACGTTAAAAGCTATTTGTTAACCATCTCAGTAATATCATTAAATAAAAATTGCAATGAGATTTCACTGCATTTCAGAGACTGCATTTTAGAAATGAAAGATCGTTTTGCTAATCTTTTTGATATATAGATTTTAAAACACATTCTTAAAGCTTCATAAATTAACACCAAATAATCGAATACATATTTGTAACTTGAACCTCACCTGTAATTTTATAACAAGGGTAGATTTATACTGCATTTGATACTGCTGAGCATTTGCAAAGTTTTTCATTGAATTTACTTTTCAATGAATGCAGTTAAAAATGGATACTTGTTACAAAAATGCTGCAGACCATACCATACTTTTAGTTGCTTCTTGTGCACAGAGATGTCTGCAGACATTAGTGACAGTAACACTTTTTCTGCTTTTGAGTTTTAGTCTTTTCAAGAGATCCATATCAACAGATTAAAATTTAGTACACGTGGAAATTAAAAGTATCACATTAAGATATGATAAGTCATTGAAGTAAAAAATACAGCTAAAACCAACTTGTTCTGGATAATCTTTATCTGTAAATAAGAAACTAACCCTAATAGATACTCTAAAAAGTAAGTAACTTGCCCTTTGGACCACAGGACCATAATTACAAACTGAATGTGTATTTGATTGCAAAGCACCCTATCTCAGTAAGCCTGTGTTGCTTCACAGTTTCGTTTAAATGATGAAAAAACTGTTCACTGTGTGAAGCTTAATTTTTTGATACTTAAAATATAATTTCCTTTCTTTTTCCCCCCTTTGCAGAGAAGTCTTAATCTTGAGTCAGATGAACATATATTCAAATTTCTGAAAGCAAAATTTGGATTTGGGGCAACAAGGTATGATTTAGCTGCAATTTTGCTTGTTAGTATGACTTCATTATGTGAAGCCACAAGGTTGTTCTCATTTAAACTCTTGATGATAAATCTTGGATTTTTACCTCATGTTTATGTCATATATTTTCCTCCATAATAATCTGTACAACTGTGGCTTTATAATTTCTTGGAAAAAAAGGAAACTTTGGTCCTTTTTGACATCACGTTATGAAATACATGATGACAAGGATTATTCTTTTTTCTTTAGAGATTTTGATGCTAACCTGTATCTTTGCGAAGAAGCTTTTGGTTTACTACCATTAAATACTTTTTCAAGACTCTCGGATACATTACTTTTTTACGTCTACGTATTTGTTCTCTTCCTTATGACAGTAGCAGCTGTAATCGTTGCCTTTCAGAACCTCAGGTAAAATGTGTTTTTAAAATAATTCACATTTTTATCAATTTTCTCTTCAACAGGCTAAGGAACTGACAGTTGAATACAGCAGCATACAGTATTACTTTCCACAGGTACTAAGGAAACAGTAGGACATATAATAGATCAGGCAAAATAAGTAACTTCCTATTAAAATGCAAAGGATGTAATGAGACTAAACAAAGAAACATTCTTCTCTAGATTCCTTCAAGCTCTGTTGTTTGCTGTTAAAATTTTGCAATATGTGTAGGGTTGGTTGGATTTTTTGGGGGGGAGGGGAAGCAGGGGAAGGGTGTCTGTATAGAAAACAATGTTAGTTTCTTTAGTTCATCCCATTTTCCCTGTGCAAAGCACTCCCAATCAAAGATTTCCCTGGTGGTATCCTCAAACTGCCCAGAAATGAGCAAGGATAGTCTGTGCTGAACTTCCTGTGATCTGTGTGAAGAAGCAGGCATGGTAGACTGCAACTGTGCATCACTGCTGCCAGTTCCTGTAGCTAGTCTGTAGGATTTGGAGGCATTTACAGAATACTAGAAGAAAATTAGTACTGAACTGCTATTTTAAAAAAAAGTAAATGGTTCATTATAGACCTCTCAGTTTTACATTTACAACCTGGGCAAAAGTTAGAAGGGATGATATAAAACCTGATTAAGCAAAAATTCAAGGAGTATCATATAACTAATGCCACTCATCGTAGATTTTATGGAAAACAGGATAAAAGGGGGAGAAAGAGAGGGGGAAGGAGAGGGAGAGGATCTAAGACATTCTGAAACTGTGTTATAATTATGAAGTCATAGTCATCTGTAAGGCATTTTGGTACTATTCAACCAGCCTCTTAAAAAACTTACTGCGTCCATCAATTTTAAAAACAAACAAAAGACTCTGCAGCTCTTATTTTTTGCAATCCTAAATGTAATCCCAAACATTACCCTAATTTTTAACACTGCCCAGTTATGTCAATTATCCCCCACTCAAAAAACCAGGGAAAAACCCCACACATTTAAGCATTCTTTTTTTTGATCAGCCTTCCACATACATTCACAAGACTAGCCACATCAAGCAATAACCAGTCCTTTCAGCACTTCTTTTCTGTAAATTTCCTTCCAATCTATGGCTTTAGTAGCATCCAGATATACCAGCACAACCCCAAAAAACCACAGTTAAGTTCTCACTCTCATCAAAAGCCCTGTGAACCCTGCGGGTGTAGCTGCTTCAAGCAGTAAACCAAGCATGCCTTTCTGTAAACAATTTTATCTCATTCTAAACCAGCTCGTTTAAACCCATTGCATTTCCAGAAAACTAGACATGAAAATAAATACCTGATCCTGCATCAAGTTGGTGCTATCAGGCTTAATTATATCATAGATACAATAGAAGATTGTGGACTGATAGCAGTAGTATTGCTCTTTAGCAGCAGAAGGATTAAATGCTTTTTAAAATACAGACAACTGTATGAAATATGTTACAGAACTTAATATAACTCTTTTTATTTCTTCTGTTTAATTAGTGGTTCAAATCAAGTCCAGTTCATGGAAAAAATGGAAGAATGCACAATAACACTGAAGCCTGATGCCGCTTACAACTTAATTCACACGGTTCTTTTTGGATGTCTGGCATTAAGCACAATGAGGTATATTTTTTTTAATTCTACTGAAGGCTTTTTTAGAGGATTGAGTATGTTTTTATAAAAGTGTAAAATGTGCTGACCATAAACTGATGGGATCATGAACCTTCTTTCCCTGGTGTGTTTCTGCATGTAGACTGAGGCGTTTCCCAAAATTCTGCCAAAAAGAATGTTTGGGAGCAGAGATGTTCTCAAGAGCACATAGCAAAGTGCAAAGTCAATGTTTTACTCAGTTATTTTAGAGTCCCGAGAGTCCAAGAAAACAGTGTTCAGAATTTCTCTAACATAACTGCTCTCATCAACACGGCTTAGCAAAGCTCCAGATGATCAGCAAAAACTTGTCTGTATTCTTCCAGAATGAAGTACCTCTGGACATCCCACATGTGTGTATTTGCATCTTTTGGCCTGTGCAGTACGGAAGTATGGAAACTTATCCTGAAGTGCATTCATCTCTACACATCACAGAGGGTTAGCACTATACTTAACAGTATTTCATGAAATTTGTTTTTGCTCCTTATCTAAACCAAATCAAGACTTGGAATTATAAGACATCTGAAATGAATATTGTTTGTAGTCCTCTTAAACTGGATATCTCTGAAGTACATTTGTATAAATTTATTAAGTAAAATGTATTTTCTAATGGTTTATATATTAAAAAATTCCATTTGAATACACTAGATGGCAATATAGATGTGGCTATGAAAAATAACCACAATTTTACTAAAAAAGTCTTAGTCACCATATTAAGAAATCATCAGCAGTCTGAGAAGACCTTTACAGTCTATTATACTGAATGAAACAGTGTTTCCCACTTTGTAGAAGATAGATTTAAGTATGTCGATATAAATACATCATTTGTGATGGGTCTGTAAATACGGGTTTTACTTGAAAACAAAATCAGAATATGGTCTTAAAATTCAAACTCTGTAAATTCCACCACGATAAATACGTCAGATATCAATACATTAAAAATTAAGTCTATCCAAATAAATTTATCATCAGAATAACCAGTATTTTTTTTTGCGATTTCTCTTAGACCCATGTGATTAAGTATTCTATACCGATAATTACATTACTATACATTTCATATAAGGTAAGAATTTTTTTTTCTTAATATTTTGGCATTTTTTAGTTGCATGGACTTTTCCTTTTCTCATAAAGGGATGTTGTTTTATAAATAATTACATACAAGATTCATAGCTGAGTTTTAAAAATTGGGATAGACTGCCTGAAGTGCAAGTACCTTTATGCATATGAAATTGTATGTAAAGGATCAGTTGGGCTCATTACATCCAAAGTAGTTGTTCATAGATAGAAATGTTTGTCTGATTGTATGTGTAAGTTACCAGGTGTTACTTAAATGCATAATTTTATGAAAATGTAAGTTGTCTGTTTTGGTTTTAACTAAGTTGCAGGTAAGATGCAGAATGTTAAATTGTGTAATGATTCATTGTAGGAGCAGAAATAATTATAATGTTCTATACTGCTGTGCCTCATCTCATATGTTTTAAAGTACACAATTGTTAAAGTAGTCAAGTACTTACGTTATCTTCAGTCTGTCCCAGAAACAAATTATTATTGTCAAACATTTAAATGTAAATATATAAAACATATTGAAAATAATGACATGTACAAGATTATTAGTCTGTCAGCCTGTCATAGCAGTGAGATTTAGAACATTAATTTAACGGGCCTACCATTCTTTTAATCTGTATTTATAAAGACAAAAAATGCATGCTGCTTTGATTTCTGCAATACCTATTATGAGATGAGACTATTTCTGTTAAATAATTACCTTCAGAGAAACTCAAGGTGAATTTCATTATTAAAGTTAAAAAGGCAGTAGTAAAGCATAACAGTTAAGAAAGCTGCTAATAGAGTTCACTCTGGAAGTCTGTTCCCCCCTTTAAAACAGTGAAACGAAAAGTCAAAAAAAAGACTGTAACAGTTTGTTTAGTAAAGTTACACTGACGTATTCCACTTACATTTTCTTATTATTCTGCTAGAGGGCTTTTTAGGATTTTTTTTTTCCATTGGTGTGCTGGTTAGGGAAGCCATTTACCATTTTCATCATCTTTGAAAATGATAGAAGTAATGCCATTTCTTTTGACGTGGGTGATGCCAAAAGCGTAACATTCTAATAGATAGTCTAATGTGACAGATCAACTAGGAATAATTTTCCTCCCACTCTTCCTGAGCAGATGTGAAGTTCCTAAATCCTGTCAGATTCAATTCTGAAGTCAACAGAAGCCACTGATTTTCATAGGCTTTAGATCAGTCATTAGTTGTGCTCAGTCTGCCTGAAAAGCATCATTTTTGTGTTTCTTCTAAATATAGGAAATAATTTTTATTGACATTAAAAATATCATTTTTCAAAGTGCTCAGTGGGAATAAAGAAATACATCACCTCTCAGTATTTTTTTGTCTTAAGTCAGTTCTTGCAGTTCAGCTGCCAGAGGAGTGGATATCTTTGTGTGCGTGTCTTTTCTGCAAAGCTGTAAGAGCCTTCAGGAAAGAAGCCTACCTGACAGAAAGATAAAACTTGTCACCAGATTCCCTGGCAATGGTCAGAATAAAAATTCTTACAGCAAGAGATCTAGAAAGTATCCATTGCTTCTGTGAGAATGTGTTTATATATTCTCTCTCTAGAACCTTTAGAAAAAACAAACGGTGCAAGTAGATTTTGATAACAGATTTACTTACCTTTCTCCTTTCCAGATAAGAATTTATCTGTTCATGCACTGTGACTGCTCAGATTGCATGAGCAGCTTGCATATTCACCACAAAGTTAACTGGTCATCATGGCTTGTTTTCTTGAACTAGTAGTAGGGCAGTTTTTTATTTCATTACCTGTTATGGTTATGTTTGTCAGAAGAACTATTATTTAGTGCCATTCCTCAAAATAGGAGTTTTATGGGATTATTAACCTAATCCTGAATAAGCTAATGAAAGCCTCTTTTGAGGCGTGTGGTTACTACAGTCCCAAATACATCACTTGAACAGTAATTTATTGAGATACAGGGGCAGCTACAATGCTAGCTATCTTTCAGATTTCAGGTACAATATGTTTTGAGACCTATAAGACATCTATATTTCTATTTACATAAGTTTTCTTCATTAGTATAGTGCAAACATCTTTGTGATAAAGTGAAAGTGTTTAAGTATTTCCATGCATACTTTAGCTTGCTGCAGATAACACAACACGTATATAATGCAGTACTAAATATCATGTTTCACTTCATACTCTTTATAGGTAGATTTCAGCTGTATCTGTGTCCATTGCATTTAACTTCTTAACAGAATAATACCCATCAATTTGTGTTTATATGTCAGTCATTCCTAAATAAACCGTTGGTACTTAAAATCAGTTACTGAGCTTCAGCAAGTCTGTAGTTCCTGGTTTTGCCAAATAATCTTGATTTTTCTTTGCTAGTAAACTATCCCTTCATATAATTTCTCAAACTGCATTTTTGTCTTCATCACGGCCAAGTCCTTTTGCTCCAAACATATACATTTATTGCAGCACATAGCGCAACATACACTAATGATCTGAGCAGTCTTTGGCTATACTGAAGAGCGCCCTGTATGTACTGTATGTATTTATCCTTTAAACCTAAAGTTTGTAAGCTTGACAGTCTGTAGAAGAAATGACAAAAGAAAATGTCATGTTTATTTCTTTTCGTAGTATCTAATCCTGTTTCTCTAAGGAGATTCTTAATTTTCAGTCTTAGGCTAACAGTAACTATAAATTATGTAGTAGTACTTGCTTCTCACTTACATTCAGAGGCCAAAGAATTAATGCTTATACTTTTTGCATTCAAAATAAGTGTCCTTGTATTTGAGAAGTACTGAACTCCCATAATCATCAGTGGACTGTTCAGCACCTCCAAGTTTGTGGCTAGCGCAATTGTCTTAACTCTGGACTTTCTAGCTAGAATGAAAAAGGTAGGTTGGTTGTGGGGAAAAGCTGCAGGCTTTCAAAAAGCTCTGGGGTCTTATCACAGCCATTGAGTTAAAAATTGTCATGTGTATATCCTCAATGTATATATTTGGGGATTGTATCTATTAATAAATCAAAGTACACTGAAAACCCAAAGCACACCAGACATTCAATAAGAAACTTAAGCATTGTTATACTGGATGAAATCCATGATCATGAGCCAGAGGGATAACAAATGTGAAAGAGAAAGCTGAAATCTTTCTGCAATATAGAGAGTTAGAATAATGTTTTCACTCACAAAAGATTTAATTTTATTCCTGAAAGTTAAAAATTGTCTTGCTTCCACCAAGGAGCTAGAGTGGGGGAACAAACAACAACTTTAGTATCTAAATCTCCTAATAATTCAAGTTCTTTCTATAGTCATGTCATCAAGTTCAGAGTTTATTATTTCATTTATTTGTGTAGATTCTAGGTCTTAGTGATATTTTTAAATGAGTAATTACATACCTTAGGAAAAATATTCCTCATTATCAGTTTAGAGTATGCCACCTTTCTATTTTCTTGGCTTTCTTTTTGGTTTTGGTGCGAGTCAGCAATAACATGTCATATTACCTTTTCCTATGCAAGTGTTTTTTAAGCCTTTTGGAAATTACAAGTCCTTAAGATTTTTCCAGTCCAGAACGAAATCCCTGTGTTGCTAATTTAAGCCACTTGACAACAGGCTTCTTTTCCTGAAGACTTTGACCCCAGAGACCAGCATGTTACAAGCTGGAAACTTCGTTTACATACCACTCATTATTCTGAACAGTTTGTTACATCCCCCTTTACTTATCTAAAGAATCTGATATATTCCATCTATTCTTTTTATCCATTCCTTGTGTCACGGTACACTTTTTCTCAATCTGACCTATACTTGATTTACAAGACAAAGTTGTTATATCAGTGTTAGTGGTCCATATTTTCATATGCTTTACTTTTTACTTACTTTGTCATTGTTATTCTGTTGTACTTGGAACTCCTGAAGTTTCTCAGTTTTCTCTTGGCTTGACTAATTAAATGTAGTGTTACCTGAAAATTTTGCTACCTCAGAATTCTCTTTTTAAATTCAGTAATAGCAAGCCCCACTACAAAAACTGCTTGTACTCACTCAAAAGTTGCAGTAGTATCACATTGTGACTTGAAAAACCTATATAGATTAGTTAATGCCATATAATAGTCCCAGCATTCAGTAGATAGCACAGTGTCATTAGATTCTAGGTAGATTGCAGGGCAGGTTTGCAGCGTGATCTAGAAGCGAAGCAGAGCTCATTTCCTTCTGCCTCCAGCCTGAAGGACTCCAAGCTCTCAAAATGTTTAGCTATCCAGGGTATTTTAGCAATGAAGAGAGGAAATTTTGATTCATTATGAGACTCTACAGTCTCATTTCACAACTGCTTAATTTATTTACTAATCTCTCGAGAGATCTTCTGAAGAGCAGAAATATGTCTATTATAATACTACTGTACTTCCCAAAACTCTAAGGTTGTGATACTGCCATAACTATCTTTTAGATGTTTCTCAATCTACCAGTCAGTATTACTTTCACAAATGTATCAAGTAAGCAGTTAAACTAATAAGTATCTTAATTGGCCCAATTATGTCTCCTGCTCCCCAGTCCTCCTACATAATGACAGTTTAGTGAAAGAATGCATGTTTTTGCTAACTAGCTCAGCAGCATCCCATTCAAATTCCTTCTGAACTCTTGGATGAATATTATCTAAATTGGATGATTTATGGCTTTTTAGATTATCAGGCGGGTTTTCTTGCACTTTTTCCTGTGACATTTCACTTTGCAAGCCAGCAATCCTTATTATCTAAAGAAAGCAGGTTTGGAATAGGTTTCACCACAACACCCTCTGTAGTAAAGAATGATGCAAAGCAATCAGTTAGTCATTAGCATTGTCATTATCTTTCTTAATTGCTCCCTTTTGCCTTTGAATATTCACTAGCTTAAACAACAAGAAACCCTTAAATAAATCTTTGTTCTGTTAGCTTTTTTTGAGGGACGGTTAAGCTTTTCAGAATCAATTTCAATCCTTATTTCTCTCCTCCAAATTTGATTTATGTATTCTTTGTCTTCAGTAAATTTTGGAATGTTTTCCCTCCGATAGTTTATTGGATGTTGCCGTTCAGTCACACTTTCATTTTTTTCCTTCAGTGGTTCTCTTTTAATTCAAACTTCTGAAATGCTATTAATGGCATCCACAGCACATCTAACGGTATTAACTTCTGATACAGATTTCCTACCTTACTTTTATTTAGTTGTAAGTTGCGTTTCCAAACTTACTGTTAATTCCCAGGGCCTTTCCTTGTCCTGTAATCATAAGCATTATTTAATAGCTTGGCTGTTAGGTACTGAACTGTTACATGATGCCTCTTTATCTTGTTCCTTTTCTTAAAGCTTGGTCTGTCAAGAAATAACTTAAAACATTAACACTCATCCTATAGTCCAGGGAACTGAAATGATTCGCTTGTAAAGTAGATACAATGCACAACAGTCACATTTGGTGGCAACTTTTAGTTTCCCATTGATTTTAAGATACAAACTGATCTTAACTAATAGAGTTCTGGAAACCTCCAGTGAGATGCGCATCTGAGAAGAGCTGTTCTTCTCAGGCTCACCACAATGGGTAATCCTGTTCCTTCTGGTCATCTGGCAGGAGCTACAGATCTCAAACTCTGAAAGTGTACATTTATACTGCAATGACAGCCACCTATCCTTCATAAGAATGGTGGATACGCTTATGTCTTGCAACTTATCCATGAGGTGGACAAGATCAGTTACCAGCTAAGTGGAAATAGGTTTCAACATGCAGAACTTGTTTTGTTCATCCTGTCTTCAGTTTGTTTTATTTAATTTTCATTATAGTTCTGGCCAGGAATAATGGATGAACTGTCAGAGCTGAGAGAATTCTATGACCCAGACACTGTGGAGCTGATGAACTGGATTAAGTAAGAGGATTTTTTCTCTATTTAAGTTAAATGCTATTTGTGTAGATCTAATGTTCTTAGTTATAGTGTTCTCCTTATTTGTCACAGCTGATCAGTGAACTCTGGTGACCCATGGAGATAGTTAAGGATGAATGGGCTATCAAGAGGTTAGCATATTAATGGCTGTGGAGAGCAGCTATATGTGAAGTCCCCCACGCTGCTCTGCTCTGGTTAAGTATCATGCTGCTGTATTGCCTGTGCGTCAGGGAACCAGCTGAGTCCCTTTGCTCCCGTAAGCACACATGGTTTTCCTAGCCAAAAGAGGTCAGTTTGGAGATGTCAAGCTTCTTCCATCGTATTATAGCTACCTCTTTACATTAATAATCTTTGCAGTGAAATAATTTTATTTTATTTTTTCCCCCCAACCTGGTGTCCTTCTCTTTTCAATTTTACATCCAAGCTTTTTAAAATTATGCAGTTGTGGGGCTGGAAAATCTGTACTCTACAGTGTTTCTTGAACTTAAAAATAATCTAAATTGTTTATACTTATTAGAATTAATCCCAATATGTGTTCTAAACTATAAACAGAGTATTTGTAATTGAACTTGCCATGGCTAAGCATAGGTGCAAAGTCTCTTTCAGGAGTATGAGTTAATCATTTCAACCTCACCTCATCACTTCTGCTTTCTCACAGAGCATAGGAAGGTATTTTTTAGGTGGAAGCAGTTTGGAATACTGCATGTAGAAGATCCTGAGAAAAAGGGCCAGGTAGGATGTTCTCTGAAGGACTGTGAATTTAAGGGATATGTTCTCTGTTAAGATACGGTAACCACTAAAAACTTTCAGGTTAAGTTCTGAACAGAGATATTCCTGGGACTTGTGTTTACTTGGAACTCTGACAAAGATTTAAAAAAAAAAAAATCAGTTTCGTGTTCTGGAGGAAAACATTCTGAAAGTAAATCTGAATTTACTACATTTAGCACTGAACTATTTGAAGTATTTCCTTGGAGCCCTGTATTGTGCTTTCACATGCAATGAACTTCAGTGAAACCAGTCACCCAGCCTATTCTACCCATAGCAACATATTTACACTCCATAATGTTGTATTTCTCTAATCCATAAACTAGAAGTAGTAATTTAGAAGTAAAATATATTACAAGCCTTCACTGACTTATTTTGAAAGCAGGCCATGTCTTTTTCCATCATTTAGAATCTTTGCAGCCATATTGACACGTTTTTGTGACTAATGTTTACCAGCCAGTTCCATTTAGCACTACTGTTTTATTAAAAGATGGTAAATGTCTGATAGTTCAGGTCTCCTGTGTACAATATATGGAGTTATATATAGATTTATACATAAAATATGCATGTGGAGTTATTCCCAGCCATGAACTGGATTTGGCTGGATCTGATGAGAATAATTTTTCATATGTTCTTAGTGCTGAGAATGCTAAACTGGTGCTTGTCCTCTGTTCATTTTAAGTCATGACAGACAATTACAGAGGGAAATTTTCTACTTAGAATTTATTGTGTTTAGGAATATTATTCATGTAAAGAAGAGTTAAGTATCTATGCTTTAAATAAAGTCAACAAAATTTATGGTAAGTTTCTCGAAGTGGGACAGATTTTCTTGAGTTTTGATGTGTAAGAAAAATATTTTACTATACTAACACTTGATACTTCTGCTGTAGTTAATGGTCTGTCAAGGTTGGTGTCAGGAACTAATCATTCATTATTAAAACTCAGCATGAGAAGCTTTAATTTGTCATATTTAGCAGTGAATTAGGAATAACTCATCTGTCTTGCAATCTCTCCACAAGAAAACCCTTCTATCTGGTTAGATCTAAATGCATATTAACTTGTCCAAATATACAATCTGAATAATAGCCAACTATTAGTCTGTCCACTGTGAAGTGTCTGCAGATGTATTTTTTACTCTTCCCCTTACTAAATTTACCACAGCATTTTCAGGAAGATATACTGGTTTATATCTTTACTATAAAGTTACTGCATAGTATTGGACTGCGTCTATCGCAGAGTGCAATTTTTTACATAATGATCTTGCATATCCCAGTCTCTTGCTTTTTCCTACCCACCACCTCATTTTCTTAGCTTTTTCTAAAAAAAAAAAGTTAAGAAGGTCCTGCCAATGACCGAGGGATAGTTCACAGCTGTGTTCCCAGATGGGAGGTATATTAAAATTCTTAGTTTTGGTCTTTCTCCCTAAGACAACAGGAACAACATGCTCATTTGTGAGATGGGGAAGAATATCAGTAGAATGAGCAAATCAATAGCGTGAACTTCCCTACTCTGTTTACTTCTGGTAAGTGTTTAAGAAGCAATGTCTTCTGCCTTTAAAGGGGAAACCTGTCTAGAATTGTGGAATATTTCATAAGCAGTTACCAAAAATCGTAGAAAAGCTTCTTAGAAATCTCAGACAACAGGCAAAACAGTGGAAAAGTTAACTGAGACTGAGATTTGGCAGAGCATAGTTGTATGTCAACTGTATTTGAATCAGGTGTGGGGGACAGGCAGGCAAATTTTTATATTAGTGGAAACCCCACAAATTTCCAAAAAGCTCCTAAGGTTACAAAAACGCAATACCTATGTTTCAGTGGTGGTTCTTTCATTTAGTAATTTATATTAATGGCTATATTTTAATTTCAAGCCAGCTATAAATTTTAACTCTTCGCTCTTACTTGCGTGCCTGATTTTCAAGGGTAATCACACTGAAATCAACACATATTCCAGACTTTAAAGGCAATGTTACACTTTTATTTTTTAAATTATTGTTCTTAAATTCTTGGGCTTATCCTTTGTCATTGACTGATTTGTCAGTAAAATTCAGGCATGAACTTGATAGTGCCTGAGAACTAGGTTTATACCAACTGTGTAGGTGCGCTCCTTTATGTGAACAAAATATGCATGCATAAAATTGAGGCTGGGACTAACAAAAATGCATTTGTTGCTCTTTCTTTGTGGCTGTCTTTTTCCATTTTTGCAATTTCCAGTCTTTCCAAACCAGAGGGAAAAAAAAGAACCATAACAGTCTGACTGAATATGCTTTACTGCCTATCGTTTGCATATTTTAATATAGCATTCTGCAAATAAAAAGACTTTCTTTTAAAGGGGAAAAAAAATGTAACGTGGCATATTTGAGAACCCCTTTTCAGAATCTCCTTTTCTCAAACCCCTTTGCTTTGTAGATTCATATTGCACCCAGGTGCTAGTAAAGGAATCATCTGAGATTTGTCAGATTTTATGGCTTTGAAAGCCAACTGCAGAGTTGAACTCTGGAGGACTTTTAATAGAAATAGCCATTTTCTTTCTAATGATATAACATGTAATTGCAACATTGGCCATTTCTGTAGGGCTTCCTTAAAACCAACTCACAATAATTCTTTAGCAGCTTAATAAGAGAAAGAATTACTATCACTTTTAGAGTCTGTGCAAGTTAGGCATAGACCTGTAGTTCCTGTAAAACCCTTCTATTTTTAATGAGTTGTTCTTTAGTGTTTACATAATTCTCTAAATTCTTAAGTGTAGGTAAAGAAAAGCTTCACACGATATATTATAGTGCTTAGTTTACCCATTAGTTCAGCTGTAATTAACTTGTTGAAAGCTTAGAGCTTCAAAAATAAATGAGATTATTTGTTCAAAATGCCATCAGGTCTGCTTGGAATGACATTTAAATTATATAATGTAAATCAGTTTGACCTGTAAGTCCTTGTCATTATTTAGTGACATTTCGTACAGAATAAATTGTTTGCAGGTTGGGCGGTGTGGTATGGAGCTTGGCAGAAAGCTATAAAAACAAATTATCCTTTCATTTTATACATAATTTGTTCAGACATTTGTAAAAATTGCTTCGTTTTTCTGTAATAGAGAAGTGTCATTCAGTGGTTTGAAGCACATTAGCTGCCCTGGATACAGACCACAGCAGTTAGTGTCTGACTCAGGTAGGAGTATTAGAGAAAGACGCTTGCATGAAAAGCAGAAATCTTCCTGTACCTGAAAAATATTAGTTAATTGCCACGTCTCCCTCTAGTGGCTGTTTCAGAAGATAAACGCTTAGTAACAGCCACCAGCTGAAGTTCTTTAAGATGTAGTTAAGGAGGGCAGACATCGCATGAAGCCCAGCATCACCTCCCAGCTTCCAAGTGTCTGTCCATAGCAATGAAATCCATTGCCGGGTTTGTGTTCTCGGCATTGCCAGCAAAGCATGGGAAAAGAGAGCCTCCAGTAGCTCTGGTCGTAGCTCATGTTGGTCTGGGAACCATCTGAGCTGGCCCCAGTAAAATATGGACAGTGATATGTCTTAAGGTATATAATTTTCTAGGACTTCAAACATGTAAATCTGAGTCTTAGGGAAACATCTGCCTTCACCTGGAATACCTGATTTTGAACTCCATCCAGGACCAAGGCACGTAAGCTGGTTTTTTGAAAAGCAAGCGAGGGTCACTGGATTGCTTTGAAGGTATAGGAAGAGGAGGAAGTGCTGGCAAAACTCTTAATACCTGATAAATAAAGAATGCACTCACCTATATTTCACCCCTTCTGGGCAAGAGTGAATGCTTTTAGAAAGGGGAGGAATTGAACCCTGCATCTTCTACATTTTTGACAAGCATTTTTACCAGTAAGTTACGGAAAAAGGGCACTAACACCATTTCCTCTAGCTTTCTTTTGTAAGAAAAGAAGCTGCAGGCTGTTTCTTGGGAACATTTGTTGTTGTTTCCTTGTGGTTTTGCCTTTGGTACTTGTTGTGGGGATTTTTTTAAGAAAGTTTGATTCTGCAAGTTTGCATTATATTGGGCTCTTTAGGAATCAGAGGTGCAGGATTGCCTGGATAAGGCCAAGTCAGGAGGTAAGTGCTGCAGAGCGTTATAAAATTTGAACTAATCTTGAACAAACACAGAAACAGACTTTTCACACTAGAAGTTTCCCGGCCCAGGCATAAACACTGAAGCATGTTGAAGGTGCTTTGAGAATCATCATTTTCATTTAGATGTCTAAGCTCTACTGAGTCCCTCTGTGAATCTAGTCCACATCCTGTTCAGCTTAGTCTAAAGAATTGCGCTTTCCTGCAGATTCAGGGATGAGTCCTAGCTGACAGCCTGTCAGGGCCATTACATTTGCATAATATTAAATTCTAAGATGAATTAATTTCTTTTAATGAAACATTTACTTCATGACACTTGTGGCTTTGAATACTTCAAGTAAAAAAGAAATTTTTAAAAGAGATTAAATATTTTCAGACTTCAAAATGAAACTGGTTTTATAAACTGCTGAAAACCTGGTCTATCACTAAAGTTAAACTGGCCTATTAAAAATACTATCTCTGTCCTTCCTAGATGAGATTAATGTACCAGTGCAAGAATTTTTAGGAAGGGTTTGTAATTATTAATTCATTTGCTAAGCATAATCTCTTGAAAGGCGATAGTAAAATTTAATGCTTGTCTCTTAACATTTTCAAGCCGATCATGGAGCTTAAAGAAGACTGAATTCATAGCTGCAGTTTCAAAAGGCTCCCTAAAGTGCACCCCAAAGTGTCACGGTTATTTGACTACTGTAGGTGCCATATGTGCATGTATGTGGATGTTGGGCAACTATTCACATTCCGTTCTAATTTCATTTGACTTGATTTAATGTATGCTTCTTTCTGTTGTTTTAGTCTTCATAGAATTTTTCATGGTTATCTGCCTACTAAGCGCTAGGAAACACTTAAGCATACTATGACCATTTTTAATTAGCCTAATTATAGTAGTCTCTGTTGCCTGGCATTTTTACTTTATCTTTTTGCTATGCCCTTCTGTTGTGTCTTTACATATATTTCCGATTGTAAACTTGTTGGGGGAAAGGTGAGCAAAAAATCATTTTTTCATTATGGGTGTTTAAACAATCCTGAGAAACACCAAGGATGGTGTATCCTTGAGACCAATTCTAGGCATTGGCTTTGGATTTCAGATGAGATCGCAGTACCAATAATTGACAGCATTTCTACCTGGCATCTTCTGCATAGCTCCCCTCCCTGCTTTTTCCAACGGGGGTGACGTTTTTCATAATTTCTCTCCCACAGTTGTCATAATAGGAGGATTAATGTCTCACATAACAAAGTTTTCATTCCAAGTGAATGATGAATGCCAGGACGGTAACAAGAAGTTTTAGCATTCAGATTAAATAATACATTTTATATAGAATACCTTACATATCAGACACAAATCTAAGTCACAATAAGTTTCTTGAAATATTAAAAGAATTAGGATATAGAGATTTACAAATATTCAGAGGCTACATGAACCCAAGAAATACATGAAATATGGAAGTAGTTTGAAATTTTCAGGGTCATGTTTTCCCTGAATTTCCTCATAGTGCATAGTAAATTTTTTATTTGCAGTTGGAGAGTATTATCGTGATTTATCTGCTTCATATTTGAAGCAAACACAGTTGCTTGAACAGTTTGCTCCCTGAATAGAGGAGAGGCAGAAAAATATTTTTTCAGTCTTTTTTTTCCTTCTGATCTGTAACAAGCAATGCAAAAATGCCCCTACGGAGACTTCCTCAGACTTATCAATATTTGTTTAGGTCAAGCACTCCAAACACAGCAGTGTTTGCTGGGAGCATGCAGCTATTAGCAGGAGTCAAACTGTGCACTGGACGGACCTTAACTAATCATCCCCATTATGAGGATAAGAATCTGAGAGAGAGAACAAAACAGGTAAGAGTATTCTGATTGTTTAAGCTAATTCTTACCCATATCAGTGGCTCCATTCCAGAAAATACGTGCAACCTCTAATGGCACATTGCAAATGACATCACGTGCTTTACTCATTGAACTAACTTATTTTCAGATACAGTTCCAGACTTTAACTTCTTCTGTGGACCTCATAGTACTTTGGGCATCCGCTAACTCACTTCTGGCAGCTGGTGTATGTCTGAATAACTGTACCTAGGTACCCGAGCTAGTTCTGAGTGAACTGGTTTGGGTACTGTTGGCATTAATAGATCCTGCTGCCCAGTTGGGCTGTTAAACCCACGTGGAGCATTTCCTGATTTACCTGACACTCCCTTCAGTTCCCAGACTAGCACATAACATTTCATATAGAAACCACCTTGAGAAACTCCACACAAAGCTGGGAAGATTGTTTTAAACTATCCTTTCCTATAAGTTAGACTTTCTGAAAGTTTTACAGGCATCTACCAAGGCCTTTGTGCAGACAGCAGCACCATCCAGTGTTTTTGTAGTCAGCAGCAGTACTGTTGTGCATCATAGTAGCCATAACACAGAAACTCTAAGTGGCTACTGAATGAAGCTTTTTTTTTTAAATATTTAATTCAAATCACATGGATTATCAATCACATGGATTATCGATCTCAGTTCTTTCTCTGGTTCAAGATAAAGGAATCACGAAAGAGCAAACAAAGAAATAGTGGTAATGTAATGTGTCTTACAGCTCAGTTTTCTTCTTCTATAGATTTATCAGATCTATGCCAAGAGATCTCCTGAAGATGTTTACAGAATACTGCGATCCTTTGGCACAGACTACGTGATCCTAGAAGACAGCATTTGTTACGAAAGAAGACACAGTAGAGGCTGTCGGTTACGTGACTTACTTGATATAGCTAATGGCCATGTAAGTATTATATACAAGCTTTATAAAGAAAATACAGTTTGCTTAACTTCTTTTTGAAATACAATTACGATTTGAAGTAGCTTGGGTTACTTCTACTTCATCATGAGTGTGGGAAGTAAAGTCTAACGGAGCCTTTAGACATTCTCAAAATCGCCAAATTGAACACTGCTTGCTTTTAATGTATTTGATAATAAAAAAAGGAGGAACTCAGGCCAGGCAAACTAAGTAATCGCTTCCTGATGAGCTTCAGGTTAGCAGTACACAAATAGGGTTCCCTTTCAGAGTGTGAATCACTTCATGGCTCCAGTTCCCTCAGGACCAGTGGACGGCTGTATTACTCCATTGTGTCAGGGGAGTTTTCAAGCATTTCTGGGGCTAACATGGAACCACAGCAGACCGCGTAACCCAAAGCAGATGTGTACCTCTGACAAATCCGCTTTGTCCGTAATAGAGACAATGATACTATAAATCTTACTGTTTTAACCTTCCGCTTGTTTCATACAGACACTGTTAACAAATCTGGCCAGCCTGACCCTCTGAATGTATTGTCGAGGTTGTTCTTAGTTTCTTGTTACTGCCTGTAACTGTGAATTGGCTAAAGGTATTTCACGAATCTGTTCAATTTCATTGCAGATCATGGATGGTTTGGGAGAGAACGAACCTGATTTGAAACCTTCGTTGTATCCTCGCTTCTGTGAGGAAATTAAAAAAAACCTGCCTTCTTATACCATACACTTCACTAGAGTGTTTCAAAACAAAACATTCCATGTTTACAAACTTGCTAAGCATAAATAACGTTTCCGACCATGGCTTCAAGTTCAGTATTTTAATGCTAGGACCCACATTAGAAAATGCAGAAGAAGTTTACAAACGTGTTACATTTGTAAGACATTTTACATCGATGGTTTCTTGTTTAATTACTGTGATTCTTACTTTTTTAGACAGTTTAGTTTTGATAACATTCTTGAAGTTGCCAAAATTTTCATAGATTCATAAATAAATGCTAGCAGGGACCATTTTGATTATAAAGTCTGACCTTCTGAATACCTAGGATATAATTGCTTTCTAGTTTTAACTGATTTAAAGACACAGAATGAGGAGCCTGCGTGACCGCTGCAGAATAGCTAGCCTAGGAAGTTCTGCTCAGCAGTTTGGATTTTTACTATAAAATGATAGAAATTCAATGAAAGCAGGCCACGCTACTCCTACTCCGAGTATGCGTTATGTTTGTGAATCCTTAAAATAGTCACAAAAATTAGGTTTTGTCTTACAATCTGATCCTCTTTGACAGATCCTTGTGCTCTTTCAGTGCCTCCTTTTTTGAATTCTTTGGGAATGTATGCGGATGAGAGTTTCCAAGCTTGTGAGTGTGATTGCAGAATCAGTGAGTGCAGAATCAGTAAGCAAGTTTGAAGAGTAACACTTTAATCATTGTCCAGCATTTTTAGTGATACAGAAACATACTGTTTTATAACGTTCAGCATTTAACGATGGAGTGTTATGTATTTCTAATGAGACTAAAGGTTGGAGCATGCTTGATACGTGTTGCATGTTTGTATCCTTGTAAAATGCTCAGAACAAACAAAAACCCAAATCTCTCGGCTTGGATTCTCACACCACTATTTTCTGTATTTGCTTTCTGAACTACAGGGGATCCTTTTGCTCCCTGTGTGAATTCCAGGAGTAGGATACCAAAACTGAACACTGCAATATATGTTCAGGTATTAGAGCTTTGCTTTACATTATTTCAGATACAAAGCATTTTAGCACAAAATCGTTGTGTCCCTGCTCTTTATCCTAAAAAATAGACTACAGTTATTTTAAATTGACTTGGAAAATTAAGTGGAGACAGGCCTCAATCCTGAGAATTTTGTGATTTGTTTGTACCCTTTGTCTTTTTACCGGCTAGAACTTTGTGAATTGTATTGACTTTCTAAATGCTGTGTAGATAACACAAGACTTTTGCTGTGTTTTAGCGCTGCTTTGGTTTTATATTGAAATTAGAGGTTAAGTCTGTTTGAAAGTCTAACTGTACTCTCCAACTGTAATTAGACATCCACTAGGATCATTTGTTTCTTATGAAAAATAGAATTGTAATAATCAAGTGCCTCTAGGCCAATGTTGAATTAACATTTGAACACCTATAAGAGTGTTTGTGGCCTGTGCAAATAACTCAGTTATAAAAATTACCACTGCAATTAATTTCTATTGATGGGAAACTTAAAGTGCTACTGCTGGCAAACTCCACATTTAATTTAATCAAGATGTGTAATGAGATTAGCTTAAACAACTGAGCTGTGTTCCGATTCCAAATGATTTGAATGTTTTCCCTTTTCAGTTGTACTAAGGTAAATTACTGAAGAGATGGAGATGTCACATGCTCAAACAATTTTATATTCAGTAAATACTCATTAAACAATGTTCAACATCTTTCTGCACTTTCATGCTAACACAAAAGGAAAGCGTGCTTTAATCAGACTGTATTTAAATCAAACATTGACAGTAGCTAGGTTGTTAAACTGAGCAACTGAAACTCCTGAGCAATTTCTAGCCTGTAGCCCTTAATGAGGTTGGAGACCACTGCAGTTTAACATAATACAATAATAAAACATTTTAATCAGTATTAAAACTTTAATTAGGCCCGTAATGATGCATGCCTGTTCTTGTTGAAAGCATGGGTCAGTGAATTCCTCAGTGAGTGCCTTACAGTAATGGAAAACAAGCACACGTAGGGTAAAGTATGGCTAGGCTGTATTGTCTTACTTTAAAAAGTGGTTGTATCTTTCTGTAAAGGTGCGGTAGTAACTTTCCTCCGATTGAAACGAGAGATTCCAAGATGCAGTGGTGCCCTGTCACTTTCAGAGTTTACTTGTAGGTAACAGCTGAGACTGAGCAGACCTGACTGTAACAGTAGTTATTTTTAAATAGACTTTTTTCAAAAACACAGTCTCTCATGTTGCCCAAGGAGAAATTTAACCTTTTTGTAGAAACTACCGAGTGCAAATTTTTTGGTTTTGGGTTTTTTTAAAACAAGAGACCCCCGAGCTACTGTAGGTCTTGGGAAAGCAGAAAAACCAATGGCGCTGGTGATCCAGAACCACCACAAGAACATAGTTTCTTCTTACAACGCAAACATCCCCCAAAGTAGCACACCAGAAATTGGAAGTGTTAGATACAAAGTATTTTGGAGATTGCTTGAAACTGTTGCACTTCACAGTCTTTAAAGCCTAGGTAGCTTGCGACACTTTTAAGCAATCCCCACAGTTCCTGTATCAGAAAGATTTACTACTGAAGGGAAGGGCGTATTTCGGTGACTATGTCAGCGTTCAGAAGACCAATCTCCGTAAAATAGTACAACAGAAAATGCCAAGGAACAAAACCACTTGCCAGCTCAGAGGAAAGCAGTACACGCATCAACACCGCGCTCGGAGAGAGGGAGCAGCTGCTTCTCTGTCCCCGATTTCAAGGCTTGCCCGCCAGAGCAAAGCATGCAGGGGAAGGCTGGAGCAGCGGTGAGTAGTCGGTGCTGGCTGAGGCGTGGGGCTGCGGGACTGGTGGTAAAAAGGGCTACGTTTCCTGTTCCTAGAGGTTGGGTGTAAGAGCCTGAGACTTCTAGGAGGGAGGGGGTGTTCCAGTTGTCTGGTGATTATCTTCTCTACATCCCGGGTCTTGCTGTGATCGATACTCACTGCATTAAAAATGTGCAATTTTTTAAAAAATAACTTTACCTGTTCCCGAACTACATCATCCTGATGCACCTTATTTCCCAGCGGTTGCTGTGGCATCACTGTTTCATTGTATTAAGTAGGATCCACCCCCAGGAACAACCCTCGTGGCAATGCATTTACCGAAGTCTTACAAATAACTAGCAATGGGAATGGCACCATCATGACTTCTTGTGTACGGTACCCGTTGTCTGCAAGGACTTTTAAGCTGCGCATTATCAGTGGAGTTGTGGTGTGAATGACTTTTTAGATCACGGAGACAAAATGTTCTCAAGTAGCCGGAGTATTTTTAGGGGAGAAAAGCCTTTGAGATCCATAAGTATATTTTCATTTCTTGTTTCAGTGTTCTGCCGGTGAGATCTAACATAGGTATTTTGTAATATGTTGTTGTAAAGAGATGTAATGACTATTGTATACTAAATAAATTGTGTAATTTGAAAATCACTTTTTGGGTTGTTTCTATCTTGGGATGGATTGAGAAAGGTGCAGTTAGGGAATCAGCTTTGTTTCAGTCCATATGGAGGAAGGCAAAGTGGTTTTCAGCGGGACGTTTTGACTTTTCTCAAGCGTGTCACGTTGCGTATAGCACTGCCTTTTTGAATCATCTGTGTGTTGTAACAGCTTGCCGGACTTCCTTTCTCTGTTACAAGTTAAAGGGGTATCATCAGCCATGATTTTTACCAGTCGTCCCGCAATTCACTTCAACGTCAGCAAGGTCGGCAGGCTGAGGCAGTCACTCGGTTTAAGTAAAGATAGCTTGCTTTGACCAATAGGGATCTGCTTGTTTCCACCTCGTAGCTCAAGCTTTAGTATTCTTACTTGATGAAAAGACACGTGCAGTCTTTGGGAGAGAAAAATTACGCGTATCAAGTGCTTTGTTTGAATTAGGATGTCCCGACAGAGGTAAGCTCTGAAAAGCCTAGGCGTTCTTGCGGCAGGGAGGAGCGGGATGTGCAGAGCTACGCATGCAGCTGTCCGGCCTGTCTTTTTGTCAGTTGTGGCGCCTGAGTGCAGCCACATCTTCCCACGTGTGCTACTAGTCGTAAAGTGAGGTTTTGGGGAGTTTTGTCACCAACGTTAATTAGGTACAGACAGGACTTCTGTGAGATTCACTTAATTAATGGCATGTTATCACAACAGGGTATGCTTGTAGAGAGGGGATTCCGGGTTCCAGAGAACCGGGTTTCTCAAAACCTCCTCGTTCATCAACTGTTACCAATAGCGTGGTACAACCTATTTATTTAAACCCCCAGGAAACGGCCGTGGTTTTTATCACTTCTATAACTAAGAAAGCGCTCAGCTTTCCTCTATTCTAATCCTGCTCCTTCTACAGCCACGGTTTCCCTTCTAAACCTGCTTGTACTAGCCAGTAGGTCAGACCTAAGGACAACCAGCTTTTGCAGGGCTTGGCTACATGTTAAATACTGGGAATGTTATTTTAAAAGGGGAAAAACATGAAGATTAATGTAGTTGACAGACAGATTAAATACTAATATCCACATGATTATTTAAATTTCAGGCCTTTGCAAGTTATTTTATACTAAATAAAATGTTTTTACTAGATGTTTAAAGTCTGTAAAGAACGTGGAAGAAGATTAATAGAAGTACCAGATTACTGAAAATCCCACTACCTAGGGACCCAATGAATTTTTTTTTATTCAATTTTTTTTCTTCCCCCCTCACCCGTTGCAAAGCTTTCTGTTGCCAAGCCAGCTGTCCCTGTTCTTGAGCGATGTCAGTGCTATACCCTGATAGGCTTTCTTGTAGAGGTACTGAAATACTTGTATGTGTCTGTGTAAATGTGGAACAAGCAGAGCTATGATTTCAGAAATTGCACAGTAATTTAAAGAGCAGCATGCAAATTAAAACAGATAAGTGAACTAATGAGTAATCCCTAGAAAGAGAAAAAGTGGGTTTTACTAGGGCATGACATCTGCAAATGAGTATGTCCTATTACTGAGCTTTTATCTACACAAGCTCCTATGGCGGTTTTAAAAAAACTTTCTGACCTTTTGTCTTATACTGTATAGTCTGTAACACGTATGTCTAACTGCAATTACACGAGCAGCTCTGAGGTTGCAGTTGTTATTATTATTTAGGTTTGGGTACGAATTACTGCCACGGCTGTAATAAGGACTGCAGCGCACATCCTACATGTCAGCTGCTTCTCAGCACCTAAAATCCAGACTAGGGAACAAGCCTATGGGTAACACAACTTGAGTAATTCTGTTGAGTGTAACGTGAAGGATTTCCTCCTCCTTAGACTAGTTGTCTGTCGGTTGCAAAAACCGCGAGCATGCTACATGCAAAAAGCACTTGGGTATCTGAGAGAAGCACTGGTCTGTGGCCCCAGCCAGCCGCAGCACTCGGGAAAACTCAGAAATGGCAACACGTCTTTGGAGTGTGTAACCAGAGCTTGAGCCCACGCAGCAATTAGAAGCAACTGCTGCTTCCCTCAGCTTTTCAGACAGAACAGCACGCGTGACTCCTGTCTGTGGAAGTATCTGATCAAAGCTGAGAAAGAAAGAATTCAAGAGAGTCCAAGCTTTAGTCAACCTTAAATATATGCAGCGAAGAGACATCATATGCAGAAGGCTTATTTATTATTTATACGGTGCCTGAGCTATGCATGACACTTCACAGGCAAATACAGTCCTTGCCCCAAGGAGCTTACAAGCTAAATTAAATTAAAACCAACCAAAATGACAGCATATCCATAGCTATGGGAAGAACACAACGTATGCAGACAAAATTACTGCTGTTCGGGGAAGGAACAGATTTTGTGCATAATATGTATTTACTTCATTTTCCATATCCTGTTTGTGACTGCTGTGATCATGAAATACAGAAGCTGCCACACCCGACTTGTGAACATTGCAAGATATTTTAGCCTATGTTGCCTCACAGGTAAATATATCAGTAAAATCACAAAATCATGGACTATGTACCATCTGTGACTCAAAACTATGAGGCATGGGTAAAAACGGCATTTAGCTTTTCCAGATGAAAATGCCACATTATCGGCAGTGTGTAACCGTTGGTCAGTCGTGTGCTCAAGATTTTCCAAAGTGTGTCACAAATGCATGCAAGAACAAGATGCTCTGTGAACACTTCTCGTTTGGGAAATGTGCAAATTAATCTAGCCTGCAGCCCTATTTGTTTATGGTTTTCTTACTATATGTATAAAAATAAAAGCCAGCCCTCCCAAAACAAGATACTGATGCAACTGTAAGCAAAGCAGTTTTAATGTCATTTACAATACATTGTTTTATGCTTCATTTTAATGAAACAAATCACTTTGGAATCTATATGATATATTCATATTATCAGCTGATACATATATAATTCACATACTATATAAAGAAATGGCACAAAACAAGATTGTGTTCTTGCTGCACTTTACTCCATTTATGTATGAGCGGTCTCAATTAAAAAAAAAATCAAAATTAATTTTATGAAGCCTTCTCTCTTCCAAATATTGTCAAGTTTAAAAAAAAAAAAATCCAGAATACTAGCTGGACATGAAACAGCCTGAAAAAGGGACTGATAATTTAGAGCATAATATTGCACCCCCTGCAACCGGTGTTAGTTTTTCCCTGTGTTTCTCTGTCCCCCATTGATCACGATTTTCTACTGAAATGTATCTGAGGGTGGCCTGTATTATTATGTGCTGTCATCCATGGTTCTGGGAGAATTACTATCTCTGATGAATTATTAGACTTTTGGCAGGGTTTTGTTTATCACAGGATTTTAGTTTTAGAAGTCCCAGTGGTGGGTGAAGTTCTTTTTTGGGTGTAGGAAAGAAAGACCTTCAGTCTTCTGACATCCTAAAGACAGTAGGTATTTCGACAACGTCCAAGGGACGTTGGGTTGTTTTCTTCACTGAAAATGCATCTGCGTCCCCAGCCAGCTCTTCCCAAGGCATTACTCGGCTACAGTTGGGCTTCTATTAAAACGATCTCCAGCCTCTCAAACCTAATTCTTGCAATGCTTCTCTGAAAGGGGGTTTAGCGAAACACGAGGGACAGGGTTGTAGACGCAAATTACACGGTTCCGGCTGGTCCTTAGTTTAGGCTCCGTTCAATGACCCGTTAGGAATGAAAGACGATGGTGAACTGTGGTGTTTGCTACTGAAATTCCAAACTAGCGACCTTTGAGGCTCGTACCTTAGAAAACCTGGCCTTTTAATTAAGAAGAGTATTTAGCTGCAAGCAGCTGATTCGATGTGTTGTGCCTAAATTCAGTTTCTGCATTTGTCTGACAGCATAAAGGGATTTCATTAAGTTATGACTGAAGTTAAAGATCACCACCCGTGCTGCTTCATTCCTTGACCTGCATCCATGGACTCTCATCTGCACCACGTTCAGGGAGCAGGTGCTGTAACTGAGCCTCAGTCAGGGAAAGGAGAGGGGTAGTGTAGAACACGGGCTTTATTTCCACAAGAAAAAGACAACATGCTTTTTTTCTTCAAATGACTGCTAAAGCTCCTACTGAAAACAGTACACACAGCATGCTTTCTTCATGCTTCGAGCACCGTCTTAGCTTATGTACACAGGATCTCTCAAAGAGTCCTTTATTACCTTTAGTGACAAAAAAATCTGTTTCTTCCTTAAACACTGTATGTGAATGACAAAGTACCCCAAGTTCTCCATTTGCTCTTTCCAGTAAGTTTGTATTCCCAAACATAGATATCTAGAATGGCCCAAGATTAGCTTCTACTACTAAATTTTTCAGTTAGATGCAAGTTGTGGCTCATCAGTGGGAATTTGACCGCCTCTCATAACAGGAAAAAAAAGGGGGGGGGAGGGGGATAGTACATAGCAAGAGCATGAAAAACCGTCCTCCACCCCTGCTTCCAAAACGTTGAAAATAGTAGACTCTAATCTACACGTCTTCTGCATCTGCGTGTGAGTACAGTTCACTCAGTTTCTCAAACTTCGGTCCCCACTCTTTAATGTCATCGAACGCTACACCCTCATCCGGTTCAGAGGAGCTCAGGGAACTCAGGCTGCCAGCAACCGAGCCTTCCCCTTCGGTGCAGAACACCTGCAGTGAGTCGTGGGGCGCAGCCCGGGGATGACGGTCAGCATCTCTGACAACGCCTGACAAGTACTGACCAAAGTCTCCGCTCGTAAAAGAGGCTTCTGCAGTCGCTGATGTTGCGGTCTGCTCCGGCACGCTCGGGGACGCATCGCTAAAGAAACTGTGCGGTTTTGCTGGTTGTTCTCTCTTCCTGTAGAGGGAATAGGCTGGGCTGGTTTGAATAGACACCTGCAGTTCTGCCATGTTGTATGCATCCTGGAGTGAGAAACCGTTCACGTTAAATTAATACTCTCTATAGGTCCCAAAATTTCATGTTCTAGTGGAAATAAAGAAGGAACAATCCCGAGGCAGTCCCTTTGGTGTGAACACTTGAAGGATTAGCTTGTTCAACCAACTCTGCCACCTACAACGCACCTGAGAAAGCCAAAACCTGCCAAGCAGATGAGAAAGCATGAGGAACACCTGTGCAGCCTGCGCAGGTGAGGTCCAAAATCAAGTCTAATTTCATATTAGAAGCTAAATAAAAATGACAGAAATGCCCCAATTTTTGTTCTGAAATTCAGATCTGAATATTTTTTCCATCATTGAACACTGATACCGAGCCTGGCAACGAAGGTGAGGAAGGATCTTCACAAATAGCATGTAAAAAGAAATCTTTCTTTTAGCAGTTCAAACATCTGCAGTGATCTCTTAAAATTTTATCAATCTGTGGAAAAACTGCTCGTTATGTTATATGAAGTGGCATGATTGTAAAAGCCAAGTAACTACCTATTACCAAAAAAAAAAAAAAGTTTCCCGTCTAGCGAAGCAGCAGTTAATGCTGTCTGGTAATTGTGCCGCAGTTCCTGAAGTGCAACTTCCGTCACTCAAGCTTCCAGTACCATACATGTTAATTGCATTAACTGATCAGAATCTTTATGCCAGCTGAAAGAAAGAAAAGAAGCGTTGTCCTACAGCATCCTTCACCTTCCTACAATCCAAAGGTTCTGCCTCTGGACTTATTTACAGGCAAAAGAAGAATGTTGACAGGCTGTGTGAGACAGAACTCATTACGGCAAGCAAGTAATTATTTGTATTGCTCATGCTCTTCATCTGAATAGTAGCCACCGATGACAGAGCTGTCAAATCAGCACATTCCAAAAGATGACATTTATTCTCTCGCATGCTGAATTGCGCATAACCATTTCATACGAGATCATCCTAGGTAATCTTGGTGAGCCTTTGCTGAATTTCAATCGGAGACAGAGAACTGCTTCAAAAAAAACCAACAAACCCACCTGCAATCAAGCAGCCACGTTGAGTGGCAAGACTAGGGTTTGGGACAGGACTGTAACATAGAATAGCTGCTTATTTCCATTCATCCAGAGACTAAATACTGTTAGTGATGAACAACGTCACACCTACAGCGCAGATGCCTATCTTAGGCATGTTCTAAGTAAGCGTAAGCTACAGTATGATCCGACTACGAGCATTTCATAACAGCACGGCTACCAGTATAACCAATAAAACATGGCAACTTTTAGTCGTACGAAACTTAAATGGGAGTTTGTCCAAACACAGATTTAAGGAACATCCCTTCAGTGAACCTGGTGATATTAAAATCATCCTTCACTGCTATTAGCAGTTCATTAAAATGACACATTTCTTCTGATATATACCATTCTTAGTTGGCAGCCTACAAACCCAAGGCGATCCTTGCCTCTAGCTTCAAAGCTGGCTTTTAACAACGTTCGGTGTTTAGTTGTGTTAAGTATATACTCAACAGTGCACTAACCTACTACAATTTTTATGAACTCCTAATTTCTCTGAGGAATAGTTTTATTTCAGGTGGAGAAACTCCTTCGTAAGACAGCCTCTTGTCCCCATAGTCCTACCCTCCGCTAACATTACAAGGACAAAACTCTTGTCCAAGCGCCCTCGTGATCCTTTTGTTAAGGTAACATTACAATACAATTAAGGTACTGTAATTCTGGGTATTTTGGGTTCTTTAGATCTAGGCAAACAATTAGGTACTAAAAAGGATACTGGAAAGTTTTAGCTGCAATCCCAGCAACGGTAAAATTTGAATAATTTAGGAACAGTATAGAGAACCCCTAGAGGCTTCATTCCAAGCAGCATTTCTTCAAGACAGAGTAATAGCCTCAGATGAAGATCGTCAAGTCACTAATTTACTTCCAGTGCTTAAAGTAAGGAGTGCGTTTTAAGAACTCTCCAGAAGTAAACATGTCATACAGTAACTCTGGATTTCCCCAATCTATAGACATTCTGGGTGTAAAATTGCAAAGTATTGCAGAGGAAGTTAATCTTATTAAGGAAAACGGGATTTATGCATATAGCTGTCTATGGTATAACATGGAAAATGTCCCTGTATTTATTATGTTCACACTAATTCATCAGGAAATTAAGAATACTCTACAAGTAAGAATACTTTCTCAGGTGGCCTTGTAAAACACTCTCTGTATTTTATAACTAACAATTCTGGAAGATATTCGGAATTTTGGGACAGGTGACATTTAATATTTTTTTTTAAATCACTGGCTTTTTTTGATCCATCACATTGGTGCTGTGACTATTATTACCTCTGCCGAGTCACACCACCTTTTGAATCCATGAAATGAACAGTTTCAAAAGGCAGCAATGAAGCTCCTTACCTTTTGTAAACATAGCAAATGTCTGTGGGTCAGCAAATAATCTATTTAAATTACTCGTCTATAAGATCTGTAGTTTTCTTTCAAAGTTCTGGCTTAAACTGACATGTAGAAATCCTTCGAACAGCTAGCAGAAATGTTAATATTATCTGTTTTGGGTATAATCTGGTCTACTGTAAATACAAACATGCTTGTGTTCACTAGCATCTCTCTCTCCAAAACAGAAAAATGCAGAAAGGTTCTTCCACAACCACCATGTGCTTTAGGGCTTAAGAGGAACAAATGTTGTTTCTTAACAAGTCAAGTCTGAGTAACTGCAGTTACGAACAGGCTCCAGAAAGAGACTGTCCATAACAAACAGCTGATGTCAGGCTCTTTCAAGCCCTCGGTGCTACGGCAGTAATTACCACCGAGAATTCAGCGTCTCCCGAGCCACGAAACCAAAACCATCCGCTGTTAGTTCTTTACTGCTAAACTTGCTCTACAAGCATTTTTAAATATGCACATAGGATCACTTGCTTTAAGACAAATTAAAAATTGATAGGCACTTCTCTCCGCTTAAGAAACATGCACCCTTGTGTACATAACCTTGCAAATAATTCATCTACCAATTGCAGTAATGAATCAGCAGAACAAAGGCTGAGGTCCTCAGTTATAAAGGAAAAGCCAAAACCACATTTTTGTTAGCATGGCGAGCCAGAAGTCCCCTCTTAATTTAATGTAATACAACGATCCTTACTTGGTCTTGTTCCCCACCCCCTTCTTCATTGTAGTTGAGGATATTTTCTCTGATGTCCTCCAGATCCTCACAATGCACAGATACGTGGCAAGCTCCTCCGCTCAGACCTTTGTGACTCTTCCAGCGAGCCCACAAGAATACAGCACTGAACAGAGCTGTGTGAACACACAGGAGCAAAACAGAACATCATTCAGAAACAAATAAAACATTTCTATACAGAAGTACTGCAGGGCGGCTTAGACAGCAGCCGTTCTATATGAGTACTGCAGCGCTGGTTTGCAGTCCGAGCCAGCAAGGCTGTAGTTTTGTGTTTCTCAGCAAATGTTTGATTTTTGCACTCTTCAATGTAGTTACAAGTGAATGCCAAAGACAGAAGAAAAGGCCTTTAAAGAGCATTTTAAAATACCCTCTAAAGTGTAACTTTGAAGTTGTTAAAAGCATAACTAACGGAAGAACTGAATGACCCAAGTGCTGTTCAGAGACCTACCTATTTAATGTATTGAGTTAAACTTCGTAAGAGAAAATGTATACAAAGGGGTAGCACTTAAGTAACAGTGTGTTGACAGTAACAGATACAATGACACAGAAATGAAGCACAAGACAAAAGAGGAAATGACTTATACGTTTTACTAGGGGAAAAAAAAAAAGGGGGCACATTTTGCCTTAGCATCCATGAATTTAAAACGTTTTTCTTAAACGCTTAGGTGCATTTTACACACTGACAGTTGTAAAGCTTCAACATCAGGTACTGAACATTATGTAAATAGAAACTTGTGTACCACTGTGTTACCAACTCTATAAAAATTGGATAAAAGTTCATCGTAAGACCTCAAACCACTGGATACCATAAACTAACACCGCAGTGAATTAAAGAGACTAGAATCTCTTACAGGATATCTACATGGCAGACTGCAGTTCTGTGGAGCCGCATCTAGATGACGCTGGGACTGAAACTGGCATACACAGAGGTCTGTGCCCTGCCCTGTGCTGTGTAGCTATACTCTTCAAGCTGAATCAATGCGTTTGAGGTGTATGTTTACCTTTCCTCCCCCCATCCCCAAATTTACAGAAATGTGTCACACAGATTTTCACACATCGTAACTTCTTGGCAAAGTCATTTTTTAGCTGAGCTGATTTTGAGACACTCAAGAAGTCCTTTAAATCTTCTACGTCTCTCCTATTCTTTGACTGCTAATAAAAAGCCAATACTTAAAATGAACATAGCCCATATTCCAAGAGTCTAACAAGAGTGTAAACCAGAAGTACTCCCACTGAAGATAGTATCTCTTCCATACAGATACCAACAGTGTAAGCTCCTGCCTGATTTTCTCCTCAGGATCTTGCAATCCTGAGCTGTCATTGAAAGCATTCTATGAAGTTTATTGTTTCTTTGATCCATAGGGTTAGTGTTAGAGCAGTTGCAAGCTCTAAAGTGTCACTGTGTCTTTAACCAAACAAAATGAGCTGAAGCCTCCTCCTGGCAGGGAGGGGTGGGGAAAGTTCGTGTGATATCGAACCAATGTGAAGCCGCCCTGGTACTGATTTACTTACAAAACAGTTCCATATTTGAATTTAAGATGTAATCAGATGTCAGAAAAGCAGCTTTTCTAATCTACCGGAAACTTACAAATTTATAATTTCAGTTGCATGAATTAATCACTTCTAAGTGCATTACCACTTTCTGGAAGTTCTGTAAGAGAAAGGGCATTTGAAATCTAGAGAACGAGTAATTTTATTAAAAATTCTCCTAACAAAAGTTGCAGTTGTGTGGTAATACCACGGTTGACCACATCTACTAAAATTTTCCCAGCAATGCACACCCCTTGGTTAAAAACAACTGTTTCTAACTCATAAATTAGACCTGAAAGATTAGCAGGATTATTAGGTGAAAGATATTGTTGTTTTTTCAGTCAAGTTTAGTCAAGCACAGGCAGCAGCACAAAGTCAGCTCACAATAAAACAGCTCTGACATAGCAAAACCCCCCTCCTTTAACATTACAATCGCTCATCAACTTCCACTAACTGGGATTCCAAAAGCTGTGAAACCAGTTAGCTTCCCACGTTATTTGCTGTTCATATGTGCATGGCAAACATAGTATCTAGCAGAGTTGGGGAAAATGATGGTATTTCAGGTAGCTACAGATGGATGCAAAATAGTCCACAATATGTTTTCATACTCTGACATTTCATACTCTGACATACTACAACTTCTGAATGAAACTTAACATTGCAAGCCATGAGAAAAACCCTATGTCCTTACTCAGGCAAACTTCCATGAAATTTGAATAAACGAGAAGGACTCAAAGATGTGATCCTTCCTCACTCACGAGACCCTTCTTTGTCCTTTCTCTTCTTTTTGAGACCCAATGCCTAAGCCTGAAAATGGTTGAGGAAGACAAAAGCAGCTGTTGGGAGTTATGACACAACCGGTAAGATGCAAGAGACTGCTCCTGTCTGACCAAGTGTATTCCTATCGGACACTGCATTTCTCTTAGACTGAAAAATCTGTTTCATGCTCAGTAGTATTTTAAACAATGCTTATCTGCTAGCAATTTCCACTCTTGCTGTTCAATTGAATTTGCTTCCAATTATGCATCTGAACAGTTCCTTAGCAATGAAGTGAAAATGTGCAGAAAATAAAACTGCAAAGACTTTCCATCGCTCACAAATGTTGATTCACTTAGCAATATATGCACAGGGGGATGAAAAGTAAGTCACTGATGGAGCTGAGACCATGGCAAAGAAATGAAGGCAGAGTCAAGTCTCCATTAG